>NC_056725.1:809204622-809257122 GCF_019279795.1 Protopterus annectens | reverse complement strand
AGGCACTAGTAGGGAGGTTTAAGCACAAGGGCGGCCACGGTGGTGCAGTGGTTAGCATTGCCGCCTCACAGCAAGAGGTTCTCTGGTTCGATCCTTGGCTGGGGTGCCTTCTGTGTGGAGTCTGCATGTCCTCCCTGTGGTCATGTGGGTTTCCTCCGGGTGCTCCGGTTTCCTCCCACATCCCAAAGACATGCTGCAGGTGGATTGGACACTCTAAATTGGCCCTAGGTGTGCGTGTGAGTGTGCCTTCTGTGGAAGGTTGGGCGCCGGGCTGACAACTCGACACCGTAAAACTTCACTGCCATTCAATGTGCGGACAAGGCGATCCGCTGTGGCGACCCCTAACCGGGAAAAAGCCGAAAGAAGAAGAAGAAGAAGAAGAAGGGAGGTTTAAGCACAAATAAGCAATGGTAAGCGTATGTAAGCACTAGTAAGCAGGCTTAAGCCTGTTTGCACGGCGGTAAGCAATGACTACACTGGTTAAGCAAGGTTAAGCAAATCTGGAGCTAACACTCTGTAAGCAGATGTATCGGCAGGTTAGCAGTGCTTACCTCCTCACAAACCCACTAACACCTGACTAAACATTCCTTAACCACTCTGTATCCAATGGCCCTTGTTCTGCCCAGCAACAAAATAAACAACCTCTGCTGCGCTCGAACACAGAACCCCACACACCATAGGCAAAGTGATTTACCACTATGCCATGTCAGATATACATAACCATGATGTATTCAAAACATATCAACCAGCCCAGTCATTCAACAGTACAGAGAATGTAATCCAACATGTAAATGTATTTGGGTGAGCAAATACAGTAATATCTAAACAGATACAACATATCAAAAGATGTAGATATCTATATATATATCCATAGTAATATAGACACATATATATATATATATATATATATATATATATATATATATATATATATATATATATATATATGGCCACACATCTGTAGATAGCAATGGTAGATTGACAAATACATATATGTCCACATGCACCATTAATGGGGTTGAGAAGCCCCAAACAATATACATCATGTACGAATAGGCATATCCCCACCACCACAGCCAAACACATCCGCCCTGCAATACACTAAAGTGTTACAGATCACATAAGCAAGACCTGACATGACATGTGCACAACATGTAAACCCACCTGTATGATTTCAGGCTGGCATTGGTAACATATCATGCAGTACAGTGTGGCTCCCACAGGAGATGTAACATATGAAAGCTATCAACATCCCCAGGATACAGATACACAGACACATATATGCAGATACAGATATATATATCTATATAGATATATCTATCTATATATTTATATATATATATATATATATATATATATATATATATATATATATATATATATATATACACACACATGCAGAGATATGTACAGTAAGATACATATGTAGAAGGTGCACACAATATGGAACAACCACCATGCCTACAGTTAACACCTTAACAACTGGACACTGTATGGGCCACCCATACAAATGACAATCATTGCCTGCAGCATATACCCACAGAGAGGTCATAGGGTAAAACACCACACACAGGTTTGCAGACATGGATAACCTTTATCTGTGTACTATTACAGTTCTATATGCCATGTATTATAGCTGTTCAGAGACTGACATCCATATAAACAGAGTAATTCAACTGTGAAACTGTTATACTAATACAGTAGTCTGGAAAGGTTCACAACTGTTGCTGTTCAGGCCAAGCCCTTCATATTGTACAATAGTAAAGACAGACTGGGCCACAGGATACCAGTCTATCAACAGTAAGTAATGCAGGTGTATAGTTCAGCAACCTCTATCTACACTCCATACAAAATCACTAGGTGGTAAAGACTTCAGCAGACCAAATGGGATGCAACTGTTACATAACAAGGCATAACTGACATCATCACAAACACACTGACAAACAGAACAGTCTGTATGGCAGAAGGCAGTAGGCCTGCATTAACCCGATTTATGTAAGTAATGTAAATATAGGTGAAGTGCATGGTATTGTACATCCAGATACCTTAAGGCAGTTCACCCCTGATACCCCCACATTTTGTAACAGCCTAGGTCATTTATGGTGCACCC
This sequence comes from Protopterus annectens, assembly GCF_019279795.1. Lineage (NCBI taxonomy): Eukaryota > Metazoa > Chordata > Ceratodontiformes > Protopteridae > Protopterus > Protopterus annectens. The sequence continues at coordinate 809,255,012 of NC_056725.1, read as the reverse complement.
CCCCAGACTCAATAATACAGGGCCATGTACCACTGTTACATACACTGGCCTCTGGAGTGCATAGGGACACACATGTATTGTGTAGGTGAAGCTCACACATATATGGCCTCAGCCCCACCATATGTGTGGGGGATACAACAGCAGTGGACTGATGGCAGCAATGGTAGTGTGACATACTCACAGCCCACTACAGAACAACCCCAGACAGCATGTCATATGTGCAAAGCTTGGTATGTAGGTGGAGGACAGAGGCTGGAACACAGGCCCATATGTGGAAAACAGTTGCCATACACTAAGCAAGTCGCTGGTGTCACAGCATAGTCTGCAACATACCCTTAGTCAGGGAACTGAGGTTAGAAACATAAATGGATGTAGCCATGTACTGATAGCACTCAATACACACACTGCCAGTGAAATATCAGACACAGCATCTGTGTGGAGGACAGACATAACATGATAGGCACAACTCTGGCCACCAAGAGGATAGGCCCACAGGTGTGAGCTATGCAGACAGACTGCATTCCAAAGTAAACTAGTATGTACACACACACCCTGTAACACCAGTACTATACAAAGCATAACACACCTCTACTCACACTCTGTCTGTAGTTCTGGAACCTCCTACAAATATGTGGCTGGACTGAGTGTGCCAGTTCTCCTGTAAGAGGTATTGCTACCTGCTGTCTGTAACACTGATGCCCACACACAGGAATGATGTTCATCATACAGGAAAGGTAAAGGAGCCACTTCCACATGATATGGGGATTCATAGTAGGTGGTTGCCATGACAGTGGTAATTGGAGGTACTACACAGCAAGCTGCATGCAGTTAGCAAGTGGAGGACACTGATTGGTGCAGAGGCCACCACCTGATCATGTGCACCACCTACTAAAGCCAGGCTGCAATCTATTCAAAGCAGCTCAATCCATTTACTGGAGAGAGAGGGAGAGAGACAGAGAGAGAGGAAGAGAAAAAGAAAGAAAAGACAAAGCTCTTCAAACAAAAAGCTGACATCACAGGCATTTAGCCAGCTGTCATTCAACAAGACATCATTCCCACAACAGGTATGTGAGGCATATATACTTGTAATAGCATGTAGTACCTGGTCCATCATAATGGGATAGATGATGTGGAATGAGCTATATGTGCCATCAGGTGTTGTTGTGATGATGTTCAACTGTACAACTGCTATGGACAATAGTATATGTCCCTGTGTGAAGTGGGCCATAGCCATTAACTGTGCATGTCAGCACTGACAGACAAGATGTAAGCCATCATAGTGTGTGTAGTATAATGGAAAGTATGTATATTACGTGGCCAATAGCTGGTGGTGGAAGTAATGCCATTAGGATGGACATGTGGGAGCCACGGCCCACCACTGGCAAAATACTCAGGTGAATCTGTCATGTAGCATGCCAGAATGCCATAGGTGTGTAATAAGGTTTCCTGCCATCAGCGCCTACATATACCCCCCTAATGTCAGGCAGTGTCCATATGTGGCACCTGTCTGTATTGTAGCAAGACAGAACAGTGCAGCTGTGCAGGAAGGTGTTGCGAGATTATGGAGCTGTTGTCTGAATGTACCCCACATATCAGTATGCATATGTGTACATATGTCACATATATAATATTTAACGATATATATGTATATCAGCATGTAGGTCCAGAAATGTACATATACCCATGTGTAGACATATATATGTGCACATATATATGAAGTCACATATATCTACACACATATAGATAAATATTGATATGCAAATGTCTACAGCTGTACAAACACACACACTAACAGATATGTATGGTAAGACATGTCACATATATCACTACCACAGTGATGTGTGCTATGTGTGAGGCAGCAGCACACATAGCAATGCAGACAGATATCTACAACTGGCAGTGTGTGTACCATGGATGGGTATGTCACATGTTAGTCCCATCCTAGCACCACAACGCCCCCACTGGTGAAGTATGCTATGGGAATATGGGTAAGTATGGCAGATACACATGTGGAGGTGGTCAGGATTGGTAGATATAGAGGACAGTCTACAGGGGTGGTATGTGACACATGTGGTGGGTAAACACCGTGGATGGTATGTGTGGTCTGTGATGTGGCACATCATGGTCCCCAATATGGGCACAATGGGAACAAGGCTCCCACCAACTCCCACTCACAACAGCAGTCCATGTCCTGGAGGTGCCCGGTCTGGTGGCTGAGCAGGAGGAGCATTTTGGCCATGTCAATGTGTACTGGGTGCCTCAGATGTATGTAGCACATCCCTCATGTGTCTGTGGAGCCTGGTATGAAACAGGCCCTAGACTTGAGCTCAGGGGACAGGGGCATGTTGGTGTGTGCCTGAGGGGGGTGGGTCAACATCTCCTGGGTGGTTCCACCTGATGGTATGGCTGTAACAGTACACGAGGAGGCCCCAGGTTGGCACACACATGTGATGTGGCCGGGTATCCTGGTCAGATGGGTGTGGAGAGGTGGATCAGCTGGCCAATAGAACATATACATGCTATTGTGTCACTGTCATAGTACATATGTTGGTAGTAATAGTCTATACAATCCCGGTACATGTGCAACAGCATGCATAGAACCCCCCTATAACACAGACTGTCAGATGTACAGCAATCTGAGAGCAGCCATACCACTGGCATATATGCAACCATAGTGGCCCTGACAATGGCATGCAAGTGAATAGTCTGTAACAGGCTTGCAATGTTAGTGTTCACACAGGGGACATGGCTACAATCACATAGCAGAAGGTGTGGTACACTACACAGTCTGTCCAAAAGGTAGTTAAGCTGTAGCCATACCTAATGAGTTGTGTGTATAGTCTGTTGAGGCTGATATGGTGGGGGGTGACAGAGATGTGGCTGGAAGCACATACACAGGGCCAATATTCACATGTTGCTGTGATAACCTCATACATGTACTGTTGTAACAGAGTTTGTTGCAACATGTGTCCTATGAGGGATATGAAGTCAGTAACTGTCAGGGCTTTCACCATCTACAGACTGCAATCCTCGCACTATCTTCTGCAGTTCACAGATACAAGCTCAGTGGGTATCACATGACACCAAGGGCACAACACTCTGCCCAGTCTGCAGACAACCCTGCAGATATGGATTCCTCATAAACATAGTACTGACATGGCAGGTAATACAACATGTAGGACAGCCATATCCACACATACACTCTGTTAAACCAACATTACTCCACATGCAGTATAGCAGCACTTACAGTCTGCAGTCAGGTCAGGCACATCCCCCTCCTGTGTGTTGCCCTGTTTCCACAGTGTAAGTTGTTAGAGGTAAATCCCCAATCCATCTGAGATGCATTTCAAGCTCTAGTTCCTGCACATAGTGGATGTAAAGGGCCAACAACAAAATGATGTTCTTATATATTGGTGAGCATTACCATGCAATTAGCTATGGGAATGTTACCACAGCTATTCCACATGCACTCAGCAAGAGGAGGACTGTAATTGGTGCAGAGGCCATCAGCTGATCATGGCCATCACTTACAAAACACAAGCTGCTGCCTAGCAAAGCAGGTGTGCATCCCACATCCACCAGAGAGGGTGTGGGCGGGACAGACAGAGACAATGTATGTCAGGGAAGGTGTGGGTGAGTAAAACTTCAGCATGTTTGTGTCACACACCTACCAGTACAAGGTTTCAAACACCTGACTGACTATGCATAGCTATCACATGTGTATGTAGTTATTGCATGCGCCACATAGCTTAGATGTTGGTGAGCTGTCCAGACATATATGTGCTGGTGAGTGACATCTGCAACGCTGTTGCGATACAGTAGGTGTAGCACACGAGCCTTTCCACATGAACAGGTGTCAGCGTCAACACAGCCACACTCTTTAAGGGACTCATACACATTGTCACACTTGGCAGGGTAACAAATACACTTCCTAACCACTTACCTTGCCACAATACAGTAATTCATAGGTATCAATTGGCCCACAGGGGTTATCCTGGGGTTCTATGGTCAAAGGGTATGTGATGGTGTCTGACATTCGAGAGCATGCTTCAGTATGCCAGTGGGGATGGTACTGGGTGTGAATGTGGTTGGAAGCATCATACACCACACACACAGACACAGGGTGCTAGTACCGGCATGCATGGGTGCAGTGCTTCACGGGTGTGTAGTGGTTGATGGTGCCAGACAGCTGTACAAGGCTAGGTGAGGGGTATACATTGGCATCAGGCCACATGAGAATGGTCTGCATTATGGCTAAGGGGTGTAGTGTCCGGAAAGGACCACACAGGTGGGTATAGTATTCATCATCCAGTCTCCTGGGTTGCTATTGTGCATGGCCAGTGCTGTGCAATGCTTGGAATGTATGTGTTCTATACACCATGACATGGACGGTATTTGGAATGTGCACAAATCCCACATTCATGTACAGTGGCATGTGGAAATGTACCTGGTTTGTCTGGCCCATGTTGTGTACACAGAATGTTATCATCAGATGTGACAGTCCGGCCCTCATGTGGTGGGGCCAGGTAATGGACAGCAGGTTGACCCTGCACCTACATTGATAGCATGCTACAGGTATTCCCTGGTGTCAATGGCATCTGTCCATACAGAGCATGTCTGTAACGCATGGTATGTCCTTTGTGGATCACATGTGATGGAACCACAGTTGTTGCAGGCATCCAGTGGGAAACATAATGATGGTGCACTGTCTGCAATTATGTGCCTATCATACTGATGGACAGGGTGCCATGGCCTCTGTAGGCCACTGCATTCACACCATAGTTACTATCAGTCACCAATATGCAGTGTACTACACATATCATGGCTGTTGCCTCGCCATGTGTGTGTGTATGAGACATGGGTTGAGAGTGTGCTCTGGGTAATACTGGGGTTGCTAACTGTGATTGCCTGGCCTTGATGTCACATGTATGGGTATGAATATGCACCCCAGCCTCCCGGCTATTTCAAAGCTGTTTTCCCTGTACAGTGGACATTATGATATGTACTAGTGCCACTATATAAGAAAATTGCAAAACACGCTACATATTGAGCCCAGGTGTCACACACGCACACCCTCCTCCACAAAGGATATGAGGTACAAACACACACACACACACACGCACATGTCATGTCCGGGAGTAGAACCCCTACCTAACTAGTTTATTACACTACAGCACTACACAGTTATAGTACACTCCACAGTGATTACTGCAGTACTCCTTCCCCAAAGGTGTATATGAGATTGGCTGACATCAGCAGGATTGCCAAAGTAGGGCATTTGACATGTACTGAGTGTGACTAGCCTAAAATACATTGCTCCCTACTCAGACAGTGGAACACACACAAAACATCCAGAACTGCCATGGGTGGGTATAGAACCCTACCAGAGTTCTGAATCACACTACAGCAGTAAGCAGTTATGGCACACGCTATGCAGATTACTGGCTACATCCTTCCCAGAGGTGTATTTTGGGGTGGATGACATCAGCAGCCTTACCAAGGTAGAGTATTTAAATTGTAGGGGGTGTGCCTACCCTACAAAATATTGCTTGCTACACAGAGTCAGACAGGCACACACACACAAACAGATGCCAAGGCTGGGGTTAGAACACCTACTTAACTAGTTTATCACACGACAGCAGTACACAGTTACGGCATGCACCACAGAGATTACTGGCTGATCACTTCCCCAAAGGTGTATTTCACAGCTGATGACATTGGCATACCTGTCAAAGTGGACCTTTGGAGGTTTTAGTGTCTGTGAATGGACTCAAAAGCATTGCTCCCTAAACTATTAAAGGAACACACACACACATCCACACTTGCCATGTCTGGGAATAGAACACCTACCTATGTAGTTTATCATACTACAGCAGTACGCAGTTACAGGACACCCTACAGAGATTACTGGGCTACAGCTTCCCAGAGGTGTAATACTAAGTGGATGACATCAGCTGCCTTGCAAAGGTTAAACATTTGGATTTTGGGGAGTGTGGCGAGCCTAAAAAGCATTGCTTTCTACACAGACAGTCAGAAACACTCATACACAGTTGCCATGTCTGGGAATAGAACACCTACCTATTTTATCACATGACAGCAGTACGTAGTTACAGGACACATTATAGAGATTACTGGCCTACAATCTTCCCAGAGGTGTATTTCTAGGTGGGTGACATCAGCAGCCTTGCCTAAGTTGTGCATTAAAAATGTTAGGAGTGTAACTACCCTAAAAAGCATTGCTCTCAACACAGTCAGACAGACACGCACACACACACACACACACACACAGTTGCCATGTCTGGGATTAAAACACCTACCTAATTACTTTATCACACAACAGCAGTACACAGTTACAGGACACGCTATAGAGATTACTGGCCTACAATCTTCCCAGAGGTGTATTTCTAGGTGGATGACATCAGCAGCCTTGCCTAAGTTTTGCATTTAAATTGTTGGGAGTGTGACTACCATAAAAGGCATTGCTCTCTACACAGTCAGAGAGACATGCACACAAACACACACACAGTTGCTATGTCTGGGATTAGAACACCTACCTAACTATTTTATCACGACAGCAGTACACAGTTACAGGACACGCTGTAGAGATTACTGGCCTACAATCTTCCCAGAGGTGTATTTCTAGGTGGATGACATCAGCAGCCTTGCCTAAGTTGTGCATTTAAATTGTTGGGAGTGCGACTACCCTAAAAGGCATTGCTCTCTTCACAGACAGACACACACACAAACACACACACAGTTGGCAAGTTGGGGATTTGAACTCCTACCTAACTAGTTTATTACACTACAACAGTACGCAGTTACGGGATGCACCACAGAGATTTCTAGGCCACAACTCTCCCAAAGGTGTATTTCACATTGGATGACCTCAGCAGGCTTGTCATAGTAGGGCTATGGTGAGGGCAGTGTGTGTGCATGGGCCATTACCCATTCATCTAGGGGTTGACACGCCACATGCGGGCACACACAGGGTCATATTTCACAGATAAGTGTATGCAGTTGCTAGAAGATTACTTCCTTGTACAGTCATGTTGCACAGCTGGCACGTGCACCACCTTGTCTGTACTGCTGACAGATACTGGTGGCTAGTATCTGCAGTGAGTGACATCTGCACCTCATGTGTTTGGGGACCTTTGGCTGTGTGCTGGGTGGGACAGGCCTGGATGGCTCCTTGTCACAGTCACCCTCTTTCACACATCTATGTCTGTCTACCTTTGGCATATTATAGTGTGCTGTCCTTACATATATGTCTGTATTCCTATCCACTGTGTGTGCAAGGCATGAGTGGTGCATACTGACGAATATATGCACTAACAACTGCGACTGCCAGACATGTCTGGTCCACTGGTTCTTGCAGACATGGTCTTCATGTGTTTAAGTCTGTGAGCATGCCCAATGTGACCTTTCAGTATGTTGTTGACTTATATTGCCTTCATTTCTCTATGTGTATGAGCATGCACAGTATGGCCATCTGTATTACATGTGTGGGTTAAGTCCAGGTAGTTTGTACTGCAATGCTGATATTTGTGTTGTACACTGACAGGTTGCATGCTGTCTCAGCAGGGTATCCATCGATCAGTTGACATTGACTGTTACTACATTTCTACATTGCTGGGGGGGGCCACACCTGACTATTTATACATTTCTACGGAGGATTGGGGGGGCACACCTGACTGTTACTATATGTCTATGTAGGATGGGGGGCACACCTGACACTAGTACACATTTGCTAGGACTGTACTGGTATGTCGGGTGCTCCATTTCAGTCTGTGGTCTTACCTATCGTGCTGACTAGAGGCATACAAGTGTACTACAGAACTTAGCTTATAATTACCTATATATAAGTATCTGACTTCCTAGCCTTCACAACTGACATCCCACTGGGGGGGAGGGGTTGCCCATAGGCCTCATTCAGAGGCCATAGCACAGCCTTTGTTTGTGTTTGTCTACACCTGTCCTGCTGGCTGTAACTGTTGTTGGGTATGTGACCCCCCCCTGACTGGCATGTGTGAGTCACGTACCTTGTGGGTGTCCCAGTATTGAGGGTGGTGCTGTAGGGCTGCCTATGTTGGATGCACATACTACACTCCCTACACATGGTTAGGCACAGGTAGTATAATGTTTGGCATCCCTTTTACTGTATGTGAGAGTCAGAGAGAGGTGTTATTCCCTGGGTTCCTCCCATGTCAGTGTATGTGCTATGCGTTGCCTCTTTTCCAAGGCCAGGGCATACTGGGCACACCTCCTTCTGCCTACTGGGGCTGGCTCAGGTTGTTCCTCCTCTGAGTCACTCTGCACCTGTGCAGGCCTTGGCAATGGTGGGGGGCTGTGTGGCCCTGCCCCGTGATGTTCCTGCTGCATCTGCTTCCACAGGATCATATTGTGTAGCATGGCACATACAAGGACAATTTGGGTACATGTAGCTGGTGAGTACTGAAAGGCTCCACCGGATGTGCCCAGGCACCAGAACTGTGACTTGAGCATCCCAAACACACGCTCTATTATGATTCTTGTTTGTGCGTGTGCCTCATTATGGAGTTCATGTTTGGGTGTGTGTGCATTTCTGATGGGTGTCATCAGCCACGGCTCCAGTGCGTATCCAGCATCCCCCACTAGATGACCGTGTCGGATGTCTCCATTGGCAACTCTCTGGTACAGCTGCATCAGATGCCAGATGTGGGAATCATGATAGCTTCCAGGGCAGCCAGCACACACGTTCATTATTATGCCCTGAGCATCACACACGACCTGGCAGTTGATGGAGGTGAAGCCCTTGTGGTTGATGCAGACCCTACCCTGCTCACTGGGTGGTGCTTTTATGCATATGTGCGTGCAGTCTATAGCACCCACTACCTCAAGGTATTCTGCTATTTGGAGAAACAGTTGCATATTGCTGGCCAACGCCTCACTGGTGTTGGGGAAATATATGTGCTTACCAACATGTGCTGACATGGCATCCAGGAACTGGTGAAGTACCCTAGATGCTGATGCCTATGAGATCCCCATCATATCCCCAGTGGCCTTTGGAAGGTACCTGCAGCTAGTATTCTTAGGCCTACACATACCTTTGTATCTACTGGGATGGGTTCCCCTCTGTTAGTTCTGTGTGCGAGGAGTGGCCGGCACAGCTCAACAATTTGCTGTAGGAGGTTCCTGTCCACCCTATAGTGCTCCACTATCTCCAACTCATGTAGCCCTTGGTAGGTTACCCTGGGTCTGTACACTTTTCTCTATCTCCTCACTGTGGGTTGCTTGGCAGCATTCACATCCTCACCACCCTCAGCCTCTTCCACAAGTTGTTGTATGGTAGCTATTGCAGCCCCTAACATTTTGCAGTTGTGAGTGTTAAAGTTTCCCCACTTGTTTACACCGGTGGTGTAGAGTGTGGGAAAAAACAAAGGGGAAGGTATTTGCTTAGTTTATAGTTGTGTTCTGGGCTGAGCTGGTCTGCTGCCTGTGTAATTGGCTGATTCTGATACATTTCACTTGCCAGCTAAGCTAGTTCTCCATGATTACCTTCCTACTGCTGTTTTCCCTTCCCATTGCCTTCCTGTTTAAGCCCATGTGTGCACCGAGCAGAGTGCTCAAATGTGCACACTGCTGCTATTTCCTGGTTTAACCTCTTTTTTCTTCCTGTACAACCCGGTGCGTGCCACACATACCTGCTTAGGCTTTGTAAAGACTGTTAGGCAGGTTTAGACACCCCCCCCCCCCAGCTTAGCTGTGCTTAGCTAGGGGCAAACCCGAGCCACAGGGCACCAATCTGCTTACAGTATGTCTGACACCCTCCCCATTATGTCACCTACCTCCTAGGTATGCAACCAGCTATTCATACTCTTACACTGTTTGGACCTGCCTCACATCCTGGGGAAACTGGGATTCACTATCCTTCCCCCCATTTGCATAGGATTGCCTGCTAATGCATGGTTACATGTCTCACACTGCGCCTTCCCCCTTAGCAACCACTACTCACTGGCTATGTTGTCTTCTGCCTACCACTGACTTGCATGGCAGAATACTGATTTTAGTTAGAATGCTTAATTTATGTTTGTTTTGTTATTTTCTCCCTGATCCCATTTGCATGCCGCTGCCCTACGCTTAAACAGCCGGGATCGGCTAATAGGAATTAAAAGTTGATTTTTTTAAGTTTTGTACTGTTTGCAATGACATTTATTTGGGGCTGTCATAGTTCTGTTTTGGATTTTGCAGACGTACTCGGTTACTAACCGAGTACATTTCTGCTGATAGCACTAGTCCTGCACGGATGGTAGCAAGCTTCCTGGATCGCAAATTCACCTCATTTGCATGGATTTCTCCTGCAAATGGGGTGATTTCCATACAAGGGCTATGTCCATGCAAGATTAGTGCAGGAGTGCTCGTGCATACCTGTGCAGGCTGTTCCTGGATTGCACGGCGGACATATTCCCTGCTTGAGCTCCTGCACCAATCTTGCACACCGTGCAAGCATTTGAGAAGCCGGGGGAGTGTCTTACATACAAAGAGACACAAAGTCATAAAATGCCAGGATTTGCAGACACAAATAAGGGCAATGTGGAAGAAAGATACCCAGACAGTTCCAATAGAAGTAGGAGCAATGGGTCTTATAAAAAAGAATTTACAATCATATTTAGATATGTTACCAATTCATGTAACTGTATGAATTGCAGAAGGAGTCATTACTGGGCATATTGTGGGTGCTGCGAAGAGCACTTCTGGCTAACATCAAAGGTTGACACAATACAAATTTCATGAACTTTAATCATACTTTGACTTAGGAATAGGGCCCATTCCTGTCATGGTATTAGAAACCCAAAAGACGTAGAGAAATTAAAAAGTGAAACACCCAAATTTAACAACGCTGAACTTCTAATAACACTCCTAAAAATCAACAATAGGAAAAATATATGTTTAACAGCAATTTATATACCACTAGGCAATAGCATTGATACTGCTGAAAACATCCTGTATTGGATATCCCAACAAATTAACCATGAAACTGTAATGCTTGGAAACTTAAATATAGACTGGCAACTCATAAATTCCAATAGCCCCAATGAATCCATAAACTTTTACAACTTCAAATGATTAAAAACCACACCACTAGAATTAATAAAACTTCAAGGAGACACTAAACATTAGACTGGATCCTTACAAACAAACCAGACAAACTGACAAAAGTAGGCTTCCTTTCAGACAGCATAAGTAACCACATACCGACATATGCCATTAAAATGCACCATAGCTTAGATAAACATGTTATCTATAACCAAATACAAAATACAGCTAAATTCAGCAAATATATTTTAAATGAAACACTGAAACAATATATCTGGAATGTACTTAGAACAATGCCACTAGATACTGCTGTAGAACACTTTAATAACATTTACTTACAGACCTTAAATAATCTAGCACCAGCACATAATAAAAGAGTAAAGTCCAATCCTACACCATAGCTAACAAAAGAAACAAAAAAAGTCATGATAAAAAGGAATAAAACCTGGAAACATTTGTATAAAAATAGAAATCAAAATGCCTTCCAGCAATTTAGACATCTTAGAAACCTTGCAAAACTCCCATGTCAAACAGGACAAGCAAACATACTAAACATACTATACCAGCCTACAAGACAAATATCAAAATAACCCAAAACATTTTTGGTCATCACTAAATAATCTACTCCACCCTGGCAAGATCACTACTCCCTCTCCAAAAATCGACATTATGACAGACTCTATGCCCACACAGTTTAATTCCTAATTTGTACAATTATTATCTCTCTTAGACACTAATGTGTCTGCCCCCACCCCTGTCCAATCAAAAGCAGTGACCACGCTTCAGTTTTAGTCAAGTACCGTCTCATTCAAAATGAAGTTGCTCCTTAAACTAAAAACTACCTCCACAGCTGTAGACAAACTACCATCAGACTAAAAATGGCCACAAACATCATAGCCTTCCCTGTGTCCATACTAATTAATAGGTCCATAGCAGAAAGATACGTCCTATCACTATTGAAAATAATAATCTTAACAGGACATGCTGGAGAGGCAGATATGTCTCCCAGAGGTTGCCACTCCTCTAGAGCAAACTTCCAATCATGTAAAACAGAGCTCCTCAATGACCCTATTTAAGTGTAACCTGGATATTTGGATGGGAACTTGTAAATTTACACCAGATATTTCACCTATGTCCTTCTTAGATAGGGGCAGCCAGTGCTGATCTTAAATTCATGCACAAACATAGACTATATATCTTGTTCCATAAGGAAACAAGAGTATAATGTGGCTAGACTTGTAGAGGCCTTAGGGCCAATAGCCTAGTATCCTCCTATGATCCTATGATCTATCTGCGTTCCTAGGTCTTTAACCACTAGGTCTACTTTTATGGGTGTGCTATCACTATAATTATTTTCAGGGATATCTGGTTTACTGAAGGGATTTCATTTTTAGGCCTGTTTGCAGGACGTCAACGTCATTTGTTGATTTGATGATTGCTCCCAGAAGCAAACTTGGTAAGCCAGAGGTTCCCAACATTGTCCTTCACTTCAGAGAAGTATATGCCAAACAGGAGGGGACCCAACAATGAGCCTTGTGGGACACCTCTAATAACAAGTTTCTTACCAGAAGTGGATTCACCTATCCAGGGAATGTGTATCTTGTCAGGAAGACAGTCCGTAATGCACCTGATAATGTAGGGGTTTATGCCTAATGCAGTAAGTTTATCTATGAACCCAGAGTGCAGGATTGTGTCAACAACTTTGGTCAGGTCTAGATAACAGGTGTGTATCGTTTTACCCTCATCCATGGCCCTGGCAACTTTCTTGAATTCCACCAGATTGAGCAGATAATACCTCTCTTTGACAAAGCCAAATTGGGTATGGTCCAGTGTCTGTAGTTTTCATGTCGTTATTCATCTTACATCTGCCTTTTTCAGAAGCAAAAGTAAATGACATTGCGAGGATGAATTTTTCAATACAGTTCATTAAAGTATACAGATTTTACACAGTCTCTTTTATAATGTGCTTATATTTTCCCATCATTTTTGTCTCTGTTTTATGTTTAGTTTGGTATTCACATTTTATGACAGTCAGATGCCCAGACTTTTTGGCTGGATGTACCTACTTTTCAAGGGCTTTTGTAGCTATTTTCAGTCTGCAGGTTGAGAGATATGGTCATTGTCATGCTCTCAGACCACAGGGACACATACCTTTCAACCCCTTAGCACCATAATTCTGGACTATGGCTAATAGGGACAAATGTTAAGTATTGCTTTTATAAACGTAGAATTTCAGGATTTGTGTTAGCATGCATTTTCCACGAGATGAAGTCTGAAACTCAGTGTATGTCATTTAGTGACTTCAGTCCTCAGTGTTTTGCCAGACAACCACAGATTTTTATTATTTATTTTTATTTGTTAACCTGGTTAGTCCAGCTGAGTCATAAGACCCGTTTTCTGTGGAGATCGGAGGAGAAAAGCTCAATTATACAGAAAAATTATAATAGATTACAAACAGTACTATAAACAGGGAACTACAGATGTTGTGATACAGTATTAAAAGTCTGAAATTACATAGATAATGCCAAATATACTTGTACTTAACATTGCATAGACAAAACAATATAATAGAGATGGTCAGTACATTTTAAAGTGCACACTTTGAGCTAATCCTTTACTTGTTTTTGACCAAAATAAATACGTGGCAAAAATCAGGACAGTTGAGAGGCATGCAGGGGCACTTTTCAAAATATTAGTATAATGAACTTGAGACGTTGACAGAATCAGAAAATTTCAATTAGCATGCATTTCTGAAGTAAAATAAGTATATAACGCTGGTTATCGTGTTATTATATTTATTAAATGTATTCAACTTTCTTTTCTGCCCAAACCGCCAGTTTTCGGGGAGATTGGTAGTGTCACTGCAAAGACGGCTATGCAAACGGATCATAACCAGAAATAAAGCAGTTACGTCATTAGTTAACAAAGTTACAACTACCACGTGAACGAAGTACAACTGTGGTGGCAAGCCGACTCTCACATCCTGTTTTGTCTGTATTGAAGAGTGCAACTGTAAGTGCAAGCCGACGTTTGCATCCTGTTTTGTCCGTTTTGGTTTGATTGTTGCAGTACTGTTTTGTAAATTATCTTTATAAAGCATTACGGAAGTACGTCCTTAATCTGTTGATTGCGGTGGATGTCACCAACAGCACAATTTTATTTGACAGAGAACGTCTTTTTAACGGGGTAGGCAGTTTTGAAAAACTCATAATTGTATATTTGATTACCTTTTATAGACTAGCGTTGCACACTGGCTTAAAAAGAGGTTGTGAGCGTTTGTAGTATATTTTCTGCTGTCGTGAAGGTTTCTTTTCATTTTATTGTTTAGAAAAGTGACAGTTTACCGACTGATACAACTTTTGTAACTGGCATTTGTGTGCGTGGGGTCCGTGAGTCAGACTTAATATTCTTAAACGTTTCTTAACAGCGATGTTCAGGATGCAATGGTGTAACAAGACGCAGTCTAATAGTGTATTGGTTTATTATTTTTTTTTTATTTTGTTAAAATGACCGACGGTAGTCATTGCCCAGAGAAATTACTGTACTCGACGTTATTGGACGTATGTGACAGAGTGTTCTCCCAGATTGTATGTACATATATAAATCCACTGCACAGTTTCATATTATGAAGTAATAGCCAAATGATAATAGTTAAAATATAATTTAAGAAAATAATACAAGAAGAGTAGTGGACAATTTAGGTGATTTATGTAACAAATGTGATTATGAAGAGTTAAGACTTAACTAACGTTGTTGTCTTTTCCACGAAGTGTACACCCCTGAAATGTAATAGTACCTTTTTGAGGTCTGGTGATCGCACCCCCCAAGAAAAAAAAAAAAGAGACACATTATTTGTAGAAAAAAAGGAAAACCGACCCAGGTTACAGATGGCAATTCCTAATCTTCACAGTTATCAGATTAAAATTGTTGTAGTATATTGTGACTGTGGTATCGTTAGATTATGACTGTGGTATCGTTAGATTATAGTAAAAGTCTAGGTTAGAGTCAAAATTTTAAAGAGCTGGAGGTACTGATTACCAAAATGTGTATCCTAAAATGAGGATTTATTGGGTATTGCTGGGGAGTAACCTCAGATTTCCATTAGAGGCTGTAAGAAATAGGTTGGGTTGCCCTGAAAGAATGGGGAATTCCTTTTCAGCAGTAGTTTATATTAAGTATGAAAGATAAGTGCAGATTTTTGTTGCATTGGTACCCGGTTTGCTTGGGATAATACTCAGTAGTGATGCTCAATTTTGTGGTCTGAGATAATTAAATCTTTTTGCTACCTTTCACTTCTTTTGGGGTAAGATTTGTTTTAGAGCCAATGAGCCACTAGAAAACTATAAACCAGGAACAAGTAAGGAAAAAGACCCTCCAGGTCCAAAGCCGAGAACACAATCCGAGCGTACTATTATGCTCCAAATACCAAATTTTTGAATGAATAGTCCCAAATGAAGTATAAAAGGATGCAATATTGCAACTGCCAAAAATAGTCTTTCAAAAGTCCAATGCAAACAGTCAACCGCTTTATTGCATCAACACCACAAACAAACAAGTAAATCCACGAGCGCTTTCGCCCGGTCTTACCGGGCTTTTTCAAGTGTAACAGTTTGAACATCAACGCAGATATTTATAGCGCAAGTGCACTTCACTAATTAGCTCATTGCTAAAAACGTCACCAAGCCTCTGGTGAACCAAACCTACTTAAACGTGTACAAGTTAAAGTAAGTAGTTAAATAAATGTAAATGACTGTAATCACAGTACACGTTAAATCACACTGTTGTTAAGTATAAAACTTGTATGCATACAGTAATACATTAAAATCATGTTTGACAAAAAATATTTAAAAATCAATTATAATTCATTTAGGAAATGGGTGATTGTATCAACCCAACTAGTTTCTAATACACACAATACAAAACTAAAAACCTATTCTCCTAAAACTAACGATGTTCTACCGAAGGTGCTGGATGATTACCATCTATGTTGCAAGTGCTACTGAGTGCTAGGGAAGGAATAGAATGGGGGGCTAGGTGCAAGAAACTAGACTAAGTAATGTAAAACCTACTATAGACATTGGTACCCAGTTTGCTTGGGGATAATACTCAGTAGTGATGCTCAATTTTGTGGTCTGAGATAATTAAATCTTTTTGCTACCTTTTACTTCTTTTGGGGTAAGATTTGTTTTCGCGCCAGTACCTATAAGAGGCAGCCCATACTCTGGTTGATCTAGAAGGACCCCCTTCCCAGTAGTGGTTCTACCTTCCGGAGAGATGAGGTGGAAGATCTTTCTTGCCCAGCAAAGGAGCTTATGGTCTTTGGCTTTGATGTATTGTGTATGTTGCAGATGTATAGGGTCTGCCCAGCTGGAGTCCAAGTAATTTGAAAAGTGAGATGGAATCGAGAGGACTTGGTTGTCTGCAGTATGCTAGGTATTTGGAATCGGACAGAGTTTTTGTTTAGTCCCAGATGTCACAGATTTTTTTTTTGTTTATAATGTGGAGAAGAAGTTTATTGTTTGATAGCCAGCTAGATACATAAGAATAAAGTGGGATTGCAATTTTTTTTTTTTTTTTTATTGGTTGCGGGAAATGGCTGACTTATGTATATGACCATATCATCATTATAAAGGAGAACTGGAATATTTGGTCTGTCCTAAGGGAGTTTGTTGTTAAAAGAGAGAGAGAGAGAGAGCAGAAGGGGCAAGTATGGAGGTTTGCAGGACTCTTGAGTCAGGGAGGTGGAATATGATTTTGAATTTTCAAAGGAGCTGATGCACAGTAATTCCCATTCCATTATATGTATCAGAGTTTTTCTTAAAATATTTAAACTAGTGTTTACTTTAATATTATTTGGCAGTGTATTCCATGCATCAGCTACTGTCTCAGAGAACCATTTGGCACATCTCTCATTTATATAATCTCATATTCATGTTGTCTGATGATTCTCTACTACTGTTTTATAACCCCAAACAGTCACAGAGATAGAGGTCTCTAAATGCCATATATAGCCAAATAAGGCCTTCTCTTAAATGTTTATTTGAAACACTATACAAGTTCTAATATTTTAATTTTTCATAAAAACTTAAATCTTCACAGCTATCGATACCCTTGTTATATTTTCACTGTACTCTTTCCAATTTACTCTTGTTAGTTTTTTATAAAGTTTTCATGTTATCATTATTCCGTATTCCTTTTTGAGTCTGAGTTTATCATTTCTGATTTCCTAGACTTTGTGCATCTTTTTATACAGTTGATTGTTTTATAACTATTATTAACCAATTAGGTGTTTTTCAATTGCAAACATTATACATCTCGTATAATCTTCTGTACAGTCACTGTCAATCAAACATTACACATCTCATTCAGTTACTGCCTTCCCTTAATTCTCATTCCTCCTCCAAAACATTATTCTGCATGCATTGTTCCAACAGTTCCCATTTTTTCTATGTAATTTGCTCCAACCCTATTTCTAAAGGTCCCACTTCATTTATTTTATCTCTGTCACTATATTCACTGCTTCTAGTATGGTTAGTTTAGACTTTGATTTCCATTTTCTAGTAATTGCTTTTTTGGTAGCAACCAGAATTAAACTCGGCAAGGCCTTACTATGTCTAGGCAGTACTGATTCTGTATCATAGCTCAAAAAAGTTGCACCAATTTGTTCACCCAATATTTCTGACAGAGTAGTCTACAAAGAATTTTTAAAGTCTGCCCAGTCATTTCGCTCTCAATAAATATGTTCCCAGATGTCTCTTTCTTCATGTCATATGCTTAGCTTTTCATCTGTATACAGCATATTATTCTCTATTGTCCAAATGGCCAATTTGGTCAAGTTCCTGTACATTTCTTACAGACAGAGCATGTCTGCAGTCAGTTTACCCATTTTCAAGTCATCTGCTGAACACCTCAGATGAAAAAGATCTGAAAGATGCAACCTAAACAAGTATGGGTCTTGGACAGAGCCCTGTGGGTCACTTTGACTGTAACTAGAATTTCTCCTATCCAATTGCTGTCTGACACTTTCCATATTCTACTTGTAAGCCATGCAGCTATCCATCTTATCAAGATTGGATTAATACCCAGGTGTTCTAATTTATTGATTAGTGTTTGTATATGTGACTCTATCAAAGGCTGAATTTAAATCGATATAAGCAATATTTTTTAATATAGCTGTTAAATTATTATTATATACCAACATGTTACAGATAGTTTGAGGGATCTATTTTCAACATATTTATTTATCGTGTTTGTTAACCTGGTAAGTGAGCTGATCCAAATACCCTTTTAAGTCACATAAAGGGCCTGAGGCAACAGTACAGAAGATGGTACAGAAAAGTTAAACATGACGATTATATAAACAGTTACTTATTTGTACAGTTTTAAAAATTGCATGACATTGGATATGAAGAAACATTACATTGGCAGTTTGAAAGCAAGATTAAGCAGACATTGCAAACATGTTAAAATCATTTTTGTTGAATATTCTCAACTTTCAGACTTGCTAGGGCAGATTCTATGACCTAAATCACGACTGGCAAGTTAAATAAATGTGTTTTGTACTTTGGCACTTTTGTTAATTGCAGTGTGTTACTGTATTGGCTATACATTGGATTATTGAATTACTTCATTGTATTACTTTGTGTCTACCCCCTCCCCTGCCTTGACCCTGCACAACTCCCTTCCACTCCTGCTTAATTACAGAGGTATCTTCCTTTTACTGTTCTGTCCTTACCAGCCCTATGGATAGGTTCTGCAGTCTCGACAGTTTTGAGGACTGGTGTAGCCCTGCTCCGTTCACCTCGCTACGCTTGACTCAGTCTGCTCCCCATACCCTGCCCCCATTTCCCACCCCCCCACTACCTCTACATTTATTCTAACCCCAGATCACCTGACCATATCCTCCTCCAATCAAAGAACTCTCATACACACCCCTATTAAATTTCTACCTTAAAAAGGTACATAGTATCTACTTGCCTGCATTCACACCCATATTTGAACCCCCAAACCACTAAGACCCAACCATTACTCACTTATAAAATGCCATTAATCCTAGGATTTCTCTTCCTAACCCTCACATACCTAACAAACATCACATCAGTGTATGCAAACACATTACTAGAAAACACATCATTCCACATAACACTTTCTCAAATATACACTCTCACATTTTCTTTCTATCTCCTCTACATTGTTTAAAGACAGCTTAATCCTACCCATTCATAAGTCTCACATAGCGTCTTGCACTAGAAAAACATAATTTAGATCCATCATAGACCTAGTGGACACAATTAAACACACACCGTTTATCACTAAAAATCTACTTGTATCTGGAGACATACACCCAAACTGTGGTCCACAAAACTCTCTACTCTCTGCTAGGCAAATCTTTGACCTATTGATTCTGAATGTCAACATCAGAAGTATCTCTAACAAACTTTTCTGACCTACACGCATTTATAGCTCACTACTCACTCCCCTGACATATTAAGCATTACTGAGACATGGCTAAAACCTAGTACCCAAAATGAAGAAATTCTCCCACCAGGATATAATATCCTAACACTGGATAGAGTGGGCAAAAAGGGAGGTGGAGTTTGTATTTTTGTAGAGGATAGCATCATCATCAAACCTAAAAATACAATCATCAAACCTCTACAAACCCCCATGCCTAAATTTCAAAATGCCAAAACCTTAGGTTCAATCCTAATCATAAATGACACAAACACTATCATCATTCTCTGCTGTTATATTCCCCCAGGTAATAACTCTTCCATCATTGAAGAAATGTTACAGTGGGCCACAGAAAATCTCCCCAAAGAAACCATCTTATTAGGTGACCTGAACACTGATTGGTCAGCCTGTACCTCTAACAACCCCACTAACCATATTAATGTTTACAGTTGTACCCAGCTTATCCATGAACCCACTAGAATCAACAAAAAACGACCCACAGTCTATTCTAGATTGGACACTAGTTAACTGCTCCAAACAAAACTATCAGACAGGATGCATTCCTGATGATCTTCGGGACCATCTCCCCACCTTCCTCCTGCGGAAACGTACCAACATAGCTAAACTCATTGTTTTAGACAAGTCAGAGACGATCGTAAACGAAATATACAAGAACTAAATGGTATTCTAAAACATAGCAACTGGAAACCACTACAAACCCTAAATCTAGACCAAGCCATTGATTACTTCAACAATATTTCTCATCAATATCCTTGATAGACTTGCACCAATTAGGAAAATAAGAGCCATGGCTAACTAGGGGAAACTAGCGCTCTTCTAAAGTCAAGGGATAAGGCTTGGAAAATTTGGAAGAAAGACAACACTAGCCTAGCCAAACAAAGTTATCTACAACTTAGAAATCGGGCCAAGAGACAAACTAAACTCGACAAACAAAGTTACTTCCTCAGTATCCAAAACAACATTCAAAAGATTCCCAAAACTTTTGGCATGCCATTAACTCTCACCTAAAACCAGGCAACACTGCCACTCCCACTCCTAACTCCACAAATGACAACAAGGGCATTGCCTCCCAATTCAATCACCACTTCACAGAATCCATCTTAACACTATCCTCCCAACTATCCAAAAGCAGCCCTACATATAACCCAACCATATGCCCTGACAACATTCCATCCTTTTTGCTCTCACCCATTCCCATCTCCACAATTAAAAAACACCTCCTGAAACTGAAACCTACTACCCTTGCCACTGACTGTCTACCAGCCAACTTCCTAAAAATAGCTGCTGAATCCTTATCCTACCCTATTTCTATTCTTATAAAGGTGGAAACTCTTACAAATGCTATCGTACATTATTCCACTACATAAAGGTGTAAACTCTTACAAATACTCAAATTATCGCTCCAGTGCCATTCTGTCCCCCTTATCTAAAATACTAGAGAAATGTATATATTCTCAGATAACACAATTCCTAAACTTACACCATCTCCTCTCCTGCACACAGTATGGTTTCCGACAACACCATAGCACAACCACCACTCTGCTGTCTTTCACCAATCTGATCAACCAATATAATAATAATAATAATAATAATAATAACTTTGGGTCTGCAATATTTCTAGACCTCTCCAAAGCATTTGACATGGTTTCACATTCCTTACTACTAGACACCCTGACATCCCTATTCTTTGCCCCTTCCGCTATAGCCTGGTTTAAAAGCTACTGTCAAATAGACAACAATCTGTCCAATGGCAAAGTGCACTATCCCCCTTACTCCCAACTACCATAGGTGTACCACAAGGCTCCATATTAGGCCCACTTCTTTTCTCCATATTTGCCAGTAATCTCCATACCACCACACAGCATGCTTCACTTATACAATACAACTCTTATCTGTTCAGCTCCGTCACTTCCCACCTTACAGCAACTCACCCAGGAATCCTTTAGCTCTGTGGAAAGTTGGATCACTCAGATCCAACTTATCCTAAACCCTAATAAAACCAAATTACTACTTTTCACCCCCAACAAAACCATTTCCACCCCTTTATCCTTCAGTATCTCCTCCAAAAATGGTACTATTATCTCTCCCTTTGACTATACCAAACTCGTAGGCTTTGAAATTGATAAAAATCTACACTTGGACGTCCACATTTCATAAACTATCAAAAAGTCCATAAAAAATGGAAACACTATATAGGCACAAGAAATCCCTCTCGAAACAAGCACAGATTACGCTAGGCCAAACTCACCTCTTGTCTGCCTTAATGTATGCTGCTCCAGTTCTTGCCCAGCTTAGAAAACTTGACCTTTCCAGACTCGAATCATGTTATAATAAAATCGCCAAGTTTGCAAACAACTCCACCTTTAGAACCCGCCATTGCCAGTCTAAGGGAACTTCCCCAGCTACTAACTTATCACCAGTTAGTCATTGCCTGTAATGTGGTAACACATCCAGGAAAAAAACCTGCAGTAGGCCAACTTCTCACCCACTATAATACAAATCGTCCTTTCTGATCTTCCAACAAACCCCTCCTCTGTATCTCTAGGGCTAACAGTACTGCAGGAAAAGCACTGTTCTCCCATTCCATAGCTAGAACCTGGAATAATCTCCCTCCTGCTCTGATAACAACTTGGCTGGAGATTTTCTAACACAGTGGGAAAAGACTGGAACCTCCTTCCCAAGGAACTAACATCACTTCCTTCCTTGCCTCTCTTTAAACAAAGACTTAAAACACACTGGTTATGTCCATGCAGTAAATTTGACTAACCTTTCCCTCTGCTAATATTATTTCTTCACCCTACCAATTTTTCACACATATTTGTATAATTTCTATGATGAAGAACTGAACTGGTGACCACAATGAAACACTTTGGTAGTTTCTATCCTGCTTATTGTTAGTACAATCTAGTCCATAATCACGCTATGTCACTTATCAGTGTAAATAATTAATCTCACCTTCTTTATGATTTCTATACCAGTGTAAATAACTTTTTATCACTATTTTTATTATTGATTCTTGTATATTTTTATTTGAACTACTTTCATTTACCATGTTTCAACTATGAGTACCATCCTTGTTTTGTATTTCAAGTTATGATCTAATTATTAATGCTGGAGCTTTTCTCCCCGGGCCTCTACTGAAAATGGAAATATATCCAGCTAGACTAGCCCGGTAAACAAATGTAAAATATATAAATAAAAATGTCTGTCCCTACCTCTTCTCACTTTAAAAACTCACTTAGAACACACTTAAAGAATAAGTGGCTATGCCCATGTATTACATAAGTCCTCAAATTATTCCACTTGTGTACCTCACTTCATAATATACCTACTGTAATATATATATTACAGTCTAGGTCTTCTCCTCATGCTTACTGATTTGTATGCTTATTCTGTTATTAACTATGTGTACCTTTTTTCCTGTATATGTAGGTCTTGTTATGTCTTCTGCTGTATACTGTATTTTAACATATCGTGTAAAGTTTTACTTACCGTGGAGCTTTTCTCCCTGGGCCTCTGCTGACAATGCGGACCATCCTAATTAACAAATGTAAAATAAAAATAAATAAATTAAATAAAATAAGTTGTACTCAAGTCTGCTCAATGAGGAGGTGTATTTCAGAATTTACATTTTGACACAGTAAACATTGCATTTAAAGGAGTTAGTTTAGTCTGTAACAATTATCTAATGTGGAGATGTTCAGAAAGTGCATTGGGAGAGGTTTTTTTTTCTATTTCCCCTTGGAGTTTGTTTCTTGGGACTGGGCCCAGTTTAGAGAAGGTGCATTGTCCTATAACTTTTGAATGGGGGTCTACACAATGTGATCCCAATTTTCTTGACTACAAAGTTGGGAATAAGTCTGTTGTTGGAGGAATTTCCTCTTTTATTGTCAGACAGTAGCTAACAATCACAATCTTATCAAATCAAGGTGCCTAGGAGATTTGATTTCTGTTACAGGTAGCCAGTTTGGGTTTTTAAGAAGGTTGCAGTGATGCGTGAGAGGGTTGGCAATTAAAGTGAATCTGCATGTTTTGTTTCCTGCTATCTAAAGCTTGTGTGTATTGTAAGCTTAATGGAAAACAAGAATTGTTAAGCCATATTCTTGTTTTGGAAGTGGTACATTTTTACAAAGTACTATGCAGGCAACAAAGAAAGGAAGCGAGATATTTTATAGCACAGTTCTTTGGTAACTGTATTGTTTGTTTTTATTGAAGTTCAAGGAGGGATCAAGAGTAAGGCCTAAATATTTTTATTCAGACAAATGAGAATACTATTGTTATGGCTGTCTCTTCTTTCCAAACATGACTTGCTATGTGTGGAAAGAGCATTAAGCTGTTCTTTTCATGGTTAATGAAGTGCTATTATTCTGTGTCCAGGTGCAGAGATTAGAGAAAGTGTTGGAGCAAGCTTTGAAAATTAGTGGGAGACTGGTATGATTCTAGAAGAATGTAGTCAGCATATAATGTAGTATTTATTGTTAGGAAGTATTTGACAATATCATTAATGAATAGTAGAGGGACTTGAACTGACCCCTGAGGGGCACTGATATTAATCATGCTAATTGACTATTGGTTATTTGTGAGAACTTGAAAGTTTCTGGTTTAAGGTAGCTTAGATATCACTTCTAATACCAAAGTTATGTAGCTTGTTATTGAATAGTTGGTGGTTTACTGTTTCGAAGGCCCTGGTAATATCCACAAAGATGCCAGCTGTAATGCGTCCATTGTTGTTGTTAGTGTTGATTGCATCTCTTGGTGGTAGAAGGGCTGTAGTGGTACTAAATGTTTTGAAAGCTGTATTGTTTATCTGAGAGGAGTGTGTAGCAAGTGTTATGTATTTGTAGATGATTTCCTCAACGATGTTGGCTAGGGAGCAGAGACTGAACATTCATATATATTCCTTCTGGATTTTGGGAGAATGTACATTTGGAAGGGAGAATAGTGATAGAGCGCTTTAGCAGCATATGGACTCTTCCTGGAGTAAGAGAAAGATGAAGTTAAAGGTTTAGCACTTTTGTCTGTTGCTTCCCTGATGCATGTGGGTGAAAGTTATTGATGTTCTTAGAACAGAATTTTAAGTTGTTTAGAAATTTCTTAGTTTCTTTAACAGAGATCTCTGAGAAGTTGAAGTGTATTCTTCTAAAGGATATAGCATTGGAAGTAAGTTGCAAGTTAGTGAAGTATGGTGTGAAAAGGGAGAGCATGAATTGGTGATGTCCTGGAAGGGGAGATGAGAATGTTTGTTTTTATAGTCCTCTGAAAATACGTTGTTTGTGGTTATTTTTTTGGAGACGTTATGAGGGATTTTCTTTCTTTTCAAAAACATTTGGGTGATCTGGTAGATCTTTGCTTTTCGAGATTAGCAGTGTTGGCTGCAATTCTGGATTGTTTTCTTAGAGTTATATAAGCTTGATGAAGCTGTTTATTTGGTGTGTTTTGTTCCAGGTTGCCCATGCCTTATTTCTTTGTTTAATTGTATTCCTGAATTCAGTTGTTATCCATGGACGTTTATCACCCTAGCTTCCTTGGAGTGGTATATGAAAAATTAATTTTAAGGTGCTAAAGCACTGTGCTGTTACTCTGATGCTTACTGTGATGGATTTGAAGTCTTCTTAAGGCACACACTTGCTGGCTGGATTCTGCTGAAATCAAAGTCTGGTTATAGTTGCATTCACAGTCTGTTGCATATAGAAACTTGCAGAATATACACTGATGAGAGAATATACTTTACAGCACCTGTCTTTAAGTGCAGAAACTAATAACTTTTATAAAAATACACACACTTCTGTTACAGCTTCAGAAAATGTTCCACTTTACTTCTCATATAGTACAGATGATGTTAGAGATACCTCAGGACAAATGTGTCCCTACAAGTACCCCTAACATAACTGGATTTAATACAGACTTTATATATATTTTTAGTTGAGCACTCCCTCTTGGTTTTGGAAAGATACTGCCTTGATGACACAAATGCTGACACATCTGTTCTTGTGCAAATGCTGATAAGTAAACTGTCTTCAAGGAAACGCCTTGTGGATTAGAAAAGCATATTTGTAAACTTTCTTAGTAAAACATGTCCTGTTGTCAGTTCTTTAAAGAAATCAAATTACATTCTTGTCAGTCTGTAAGAAGTCAGTTTTCTTGATGTGTATGTAATACACTCATAAGCAAGTTCCTTATTTTTTTAAGCCACAGTCATTTAGTATGGATGCTAATCACATATTACTAAACTCTGTTTCTGCATTTAAGCAAGCTTTATCTTATTCCTTATTTATGTTGCATGTTTGTAGCAGTTACTTTCAACCTTAGTATATTGTTGAGCATAATCTTACCATTCCCTCTTTTTATTTAAAAGCACTCAAAACACTTTATACTGATATGTATTTTTGATCACATTATATAGAAAACGCATTAAGAAACAAAATCTTTAGTCGTCTTTTGATACACAAGTCAAAATGCAATTTTACATAATTAATACAGTAGTATCAAGTATTACCACTAAAACTGAATATATTTAACAACTTTTTCTTAGAACTCTTTCATTAACTATTTGCACCTGTTGAATTAACTCTCTACTTTCTATGTGCTACTGCATTTATACACTGCTGAAAATATATAGTTTCAATGTCATTTTAACCATAACATTGTGGTCATGTCTCTGAACTGCCCATTAACATCTTGGTTGACAGTGAACTGAACATAAAGTACTGAACTGGGCTTAGATAATAAATATTTGAATGCAGCTATTTCAGTACATTTAATACTTGAGGATTTAAAGAAAACATGATGTATATACTAAAGAATGTTATGTACATATTAGTCCATTAGATGTATGAATACAATATTTAATTTTCCTGGGGTAACCAATAAGATTCCAACTTAAAATCAGTGATAATATTACAACTTGACAAATTAGTTTTGAACTTTATTACAATGTATCCTGTACAGTATGTATTTACACAGACTGTTTCTTATTCATGCATTTCAATCTAGCAGCTGTCCTGGACCCAATTTTTAACATGGGGCAGGATTCACGAAGGCTTGCACGAGTCTAAGAGTAGTGTAAGACTCCATGCAGCCTTCGCGATCCAGGAACAGCCCTAAAGTCCGTGTAAGAGACCAGCTAAAATGTCTCTTAGACGGAGTGGGCGTGGATATGCTAATCACCTCACTTGCAGCCGAATAGCATGCAAGTGAGGTAGATTAGCGATCCAGGAAGCCCAAAGCAGCCCGTGTAAGAGCCGTTTTAGCTGCAGAAATGTACTCAGTTGACAACTGAGTACATTTCTGCAAAAACCACAATGGAGCCATGTCAGCTCCAAATAAAGGGTGCATATGTGTCAGGCAGCATGCCAATGGCCAAATATGTGGCCATTGGCAAGGTACCCCGATGCAAATATTAAAAAAAAATATATATTTTTTTCGGCGATCGCCGATGTTTAAACCCAGCGCAGCCCCACGCAAATGGGCTGCGCTGTATAAAACATAAAAATAAAGGTTATAAACCCACAAATGTGGGTTTTATGCAATACATGGGTTTACAATGCAGAGACCAGCAGACCAAAAACAACATGGCCACCGTTTAGTGGTTGCTAAGGGGGGAAGCTGAGTCTAAGACATGTAACTAAGCATTAGTAGGCAATCTGATGCAAATGAGTGTTAGGATACTGAATTCCACTGTCACATAGCAAATGAGCACATTCCGAGTAGTGTAAGAGTTACATAAGGGGGAGGAACAGAGTAGGAGATAGGTGACATCACAGGGGGGAATGCAGAAAGAAATGCAGTTCATTGGAGGTCAGTGTTACATGACAGATGTCAGACACATATCATGGAAAGAGGAGTGCCACAACATAAGCATGGGAAAGTCAAGAAATGTAAGGTGTACACTGTTGCCTACACCAAAGTTTCTTGCTGGGCGTGCATGCGCACGTGTGCGCGCCATGAAGCGCGAGTAGGGCAGTGTGCGTGCGTGTAAGGCAGACTGAGCATGTGGGAGCGTGTTGGTAGATGTTTAACACTGTTTGCGCTGGTGTGCGCGCGTGTAGGGCAGATTGAGCATGTAGAAGCCTGTTGGCAGACCTGTAACACTGTTTGCGGGTGTGCATGCGTTTTAACCCGAATAAGCAGATTCTGAACCATGTAAGCATGTGTGCGCGCGTGTAAGCCACTGTGAGCGTGTTTCTGCTGGTATGCACGCTGCTCCCCCCTGAGGAAACAGAAAGGAAAAAGAAAGCAACACAGTTCCTAGGAAGCTAGCGGGGAATATTGCTGGAGCTAGCAGGTGAAAACAATTAGAAGCAGGCAATTACACAGGCAAAATAGTAGCCCAGCCCAGCACTTAAAACTCTGCAAACAGCAGTGCAGGATGTTTCTCTCAAGAGACACTGCAAGACAGGAGTAAGCTATTAGAAGTGAAAACTGAAAAAGCTGAACTCAGAGCAGAAATGTTAGGGGCTACCATAGCTGTCATAATGAGACATAGGCGACTTGCTGAGGGTGGTGACAATGCAGATGGTGCCAGACAACCCACAGTGAGGAGACGGAGAAGAGTGTACAGGCCCAGGGTCACTTACCATGGGTTACATGAGCTGGAGATAGTAGAGCGCTATAGAGTGGACAGAGAGCTCCTGCAGCAAATAGTTGAGCTGTGCAGGCCACGCCTCTCACACAGAACCAACAGAGGGGAACCCATCCCAATGGAAACCAAGGTATGTGTTGGCCTAAGAATACTAGCAACAGGTACCTTCCAAAGACCAACTGGTGATATGATGGGGATATCACAGGCATCAGCCTCCAGGGTACTGCACCAGTTCCTGGATGCCATGTCAGCACATGTCGGTGATCATGTATATTTCCCCAATGCCCGTGAGGTATTGGCCAGCAATATGCATCTCTTCCAGCAAATAGCGGAATACCCTGAGGTAGTGGGTGCAATAGACTGCACTCACATACGCATCAAAGCACCAGCCGGTGAGCGGGGTAGGGCCTACATTAACCGCAAGGGCTTCCCCTCCATCAACTGCCAGGTCGTGTGTGATGCCCAGGGCATAATAATGAATGTGTGTGCTGGCTGCCCTGGGAGCTACCATGATTCCCACATCTGGCATTTGACGCAGCTGTACCAGACATTTGCCAATGGGGACATCCCACACGGACACCTAGTGGGGGATGCAGGTTATGCACTGGAGCCTTGGCTGATTGACACCCATCAGAAACGCACACACCTGAACAGGAACGCCATAATGAGGCACACGCACAAACGCGTAATGTAATAGAGCGTGTGTTTGGGCTGCTCAAGTCACGGTTCCGGTGTCTGGACACATCTGGTGGAGCCTTGCAGTACACACCAACTACATGTACCCAAATTGTCATGGTATGTGCTATGCTACATAATATGATCTTGCGAAAACAGCTGCAGCAGGACCAGCATAGGGCTGGGACAAACAGCCCCCCCACCATTGCCAAGGCCACCACAGGCAGAGCGTGACTCGGAGGAGGAACAACCTGAGCCTGCCCCAGTAGGCAGAAGGAAGCGTGCCCAGTATGCCCTGGCCTTGGCAAAGAGGCAACGCATAGCACATACACTGGCTCAGTAGGAACCCTGGGAATGATACCCTCTCTGACTCACTCAAATAATAACAGGGATGCCTAAAATGACATGACCTTCTCACAAACATGTACAGGGAGTGCAATATGTGCATCCGACAGAGGCAGCCCTGCAGCACCACCTGAGGCATGAATGCCACGTGTTAAGTAATGTATCACCATGTACTATATGCACACCTGAGGACCGTGACTAACATCCTACCCTCACCAAGCATCATGCCACAATATGACAATGAGATGATCAATTGCAATAATTGGCTGAAGTATTGCAGTTAGTCAAAGGGGATCCAAAGTGTGCCAGCCTGGGATGACATGCTGAGCATGACATGATGCTCCACCTGCTAGGACTGGCGTACACCTATCAGTGCAGGCCGTATGGATACTGGCAAAGGCTGTTGTTACCCACAGCTTGCCATGAATAGGTAAGGCTCAAAACACAAACCTACCTCCATAGGTATGAGAAGGGATAATAACCTAGATGTAATGCTACCCAATGCCAGAACAGCAAGATGCATGCAGTCTAAACTCACCCAGTATGGAGAATGTTGATATCTGTGCTGTAACAGAAAACTGGGTCAAGGCTCACAACAGCACCCTAACACTACCAGGTTACACCTCGTACTGTGCTGTACAGCCTCAAAACATGGAACAAGCTACAAAAGGAGAGTGTTGTCCAGGATAACCACACCCCCATGTTGGTACCACAACAAGAAGCAGCATGGACTAGCCATGGTCAAGTAACAGTGGCTAAAACTGCCTCCCAGTTTATAGCCTGCTACAGACTACCGTCACAACACCAGGAACTGCACCTGGCCTATGTTGGAATATATAAAGTCCTCCAAAAAACATTATATTGGGTGACTGAAAATACCCAGACATAGACTGGGAGCATTATACTAGCTCCAGCACTGTAGGACAAAAGTTCATAGAATCCATAAACCAAAATGCCCAGGAACAACGTACCACTCCCACAAGAGATGTAAGCATACTGGATGTGATAATCGGCAACATGGGTACTGGATGGCAAGATGAGAAGTGTATTGCTCACTGGTAAGACCAGACCATAGAGTAATCACACTGGATATACACATCCTGACCACAGTCCCTGGCCAGAAAACCACAGTGAAAAACATGTGTAAAGCAAAAGTTGCATTCCTCCAAACTGATGTGGAATCCATTAAAGGCCCTGTGCAGGTGCAAAATATCGGCCACATCTCAGAACCTGTTATACAGGCATTCCATGAACACTGCCAGGAATGCTTGGATTATGCAATCCTAAATTAAAACAAGACACAGTGCCATACACGCAGGCATCTGGCATGGTGGACTCCAGCCATTACCAAACCATGCAAGAGAATGAGGAAGCTACTACATGATAGAGCAAACCTAAAAGAAGTAATCACTGATCAGTAGTATGGCAATAAAATATGTCCACACACACAATCCACTAAGAACCAGCTACAACAAGTTGAATCTGTGAATCTTGAGGCAATGTTACACCTGCCCCAAGTACACAGACAACCCTCAACTCCCCCCCAAGAAATACAAATTTATGTGAGAGATGCAACCATTTATCCAAACTGGAGGTTGAGCTCCCTCAACTCAGTACTCCCAAAACTAGTCAGGAGGAGAAGGTAACCACACACACCACAAACCCAGTCCCACATAGACCTATGGCAACTGCAAACCAAAGACATAAACACAGAAAAACATTCCCGGAGGCCCGAATTACAAATGCACCACACCAACAGAGGCCTCCAAAGCAGACACCCAATCAAACAACCTCCAAACATAGCACATGCAACACATAGTACACAAAGCTGGTGTGCCAAACAGTCACAGGCCAGAAGGAGAAACAACATGCCTGATACAGTTGTAATAGGTGACTCCATAGTGAGACACGCAGCTGTCCCGCACACCAGACTGAACAAGGGAAAGGGTACAGTAAGCTACCTGTAGGCTGCTACAATACGCCACATAACACAAGTATGCAGGTCACCCCAAAGCAAGTAGAAATATGATGCAGTCATAGTCCATGCTGGTGTGAATGACCTGAGATGTACCTCCCCGGACTACATGAAAAGAGACATAGATGAGCTCTCCGATTATGTAGTCAAGGCCGGTATGACACTGACCGTTTGCAGCATCCTACCCTCACCAAGAATGATGCCACAGTACAAACACAGAATGATCAGTTATAACAAGTGGCACAATTACTGGTGTCATTCCAAGGGGATCCAATGTCTGCCTGCTTGGGATGTCATGCTTGACAAGCCACGCAGCTGTTCCAGGGATGGCTTGCACCTGTTACCCCTGGGCGTCTGGATATTGGATAAGGCTTTTGCCACCTCCATAGAGCCTTTCGTAGGCAAGGCTAAAAAGACTAACCCACCACCCTAGAAAACATAAGTGGAAAGAAACATAAGGGTAATGCTGACCAATGCCAGATGTCTAAACCTCAATATGCATGCTCCCGAGGCCCTCCCCAGTATGGAGAACATCGATGTCTGTGCAGTGACAGAAACCTGCTGCAAGCCTCCTGACAGCACACCAGCACTACCAGGTTATACCACATACCATGCGTTATGGCCCCAAAACCTGGAACAAAACATAAAAGGAGGGTGAGTATCCATATTCAGCACAGACACCCATACGTCCAGGTAACTGACAATGCACAAGGCATTGGAGTCCACCCATGTGCAACTAACCGTAGGCAAGACTGCTGTACAGTCTGTAGCATGCTACAGACCACACTCTCACACACAGGAACCCCACCCAGCCGTCCTGAAGACACTGGACAGTATAAATGTCCCACCAAATACCAAACAAGGTACTCACAAATTACCACATGGGTGGTAAACCATTATGTATGGAAGGAGTAATCAGGGACCTAGGGACACAATTGGACAAGTAACCTGTTATGTGACACTCACATTGCCAATGTGGCTAGGAACACTGTCTATATTGGACACCGTATCATGAAAGGATTCACATCTACGTCAACAGAGGTCATTGTGCCCCTATACTGTTCTCTTATCAGACCCATAATCTAGTACAATGCCTCATTTGGGATGTACCTTACCTGACACCTGCAGCAGTTAGAACGACCTCAAAGGTACCTCACCAAGAGATTAAAGGGTCTCAAATATATGTCATATGCTGCCTGGCTGTAGACACCCCAGCTGAATGCAGTCACATACTGCCTACACAGAGGCATTGTATGTCTGTTGTACAAGGCCATGTCCAACACAGGAGTAATGGACATGCTCCACCCCAGAAAACTCAAAGCCATCGGAGCTGTGAGAGTGAGAGATGTCAACCTCAACACATAATGAAATAGGATGTGATGGAGGGGCAGATACATAACCCAGAGGCTCCCCACACCCTGGAACAGAATCCCACTCCATGTTAGGCAGAGCCCCTCACTGACGCTCTTCAACAGGAATCTTGCCAAGTGGATGGATGATCGTAGATTTACACTGGGGGTCTTCGCTGTGTCATGTCCAGACAGAGGCACAGCAAAGCAAGTCATAAATGGCCATAATATTCACATAGCAAGGGTGGCGAAAGCCACACACACTCTGGCTAGGCTTACAAATGCCCTAGGGTGGATAGCCTAGTATGAACCTATGAAGATACAAATTGTACAGGACACAAAGGATAATCCCAAGGCTTCATCAACTGATGGTAGAAACCATGTTGGGAATTCACAGATATGCTCTGAATCACACAAATATTACAAACAACATACCAAACACACACACACATTGCCAACATACATCCTGACAGGTGCAGTGCAACCCCCCCCCAGAATGCAAAATATCTATCCCAGCAGACTGCTGGCCCCCTGACATTGCAGATGCTGAGGAACAGCCAGCATCTATAAAGCAAAACACACAGCAGCAATGGTATGAGATGGTGTCCTGGGCTGAGTCCAACATGGACTCAAAGAAGAATGGAATGCCAAATCACACTACTGCTCAATGTCAGCCTTACCACAGGATATGTACCCAAAGAGCAGTGTACAACAACAGTGGTCATTCTCAACAAAGGTGTTGCCTGAATGGATACTGAAAACTACCACCCCAGAATCCTGAGAAGCTTGGTCTGCACAGCTATGGAAAGGATCAGCATGTACTGCAGACATAAAGATATTGGGGACCTACTGACACTGGACCCTGCCCAGTGTGGCTTTCTTAAGTGCAGATCCTGCCCCTAAACATGTTTGACTCATTTGAAACGGTCATTAAGGCCATTGATGAGGGCAGTGTGGTCCACACAGCGTAGCTGGACCTTGTAAAGGCTTCCATACAATACCCTACGTGTTCATTATAGATATGCTCACCAGCTTAAATATAAACCCCTATGTCAGTAGAGGGGTTGCAAACCAGACCAGGACAGAACTGACATGGTCAGACATGCTGCAGCCATG
Organism: Protopterus annectens; assembly: GCF_019279795.1. NCBI lineage: Eukaryota > Metazoa > Chordata > Ceratodontiformes > Protopteridae > Protopterus > Protopterus annectens. The sequence goes on along the minus strand of NC_056725.1, from coordinate 809,221,423 downwards.
TCAGACTACAAACCAGATATAACTGGCATCCCACAAGGCTTGGTCCTGGGACCTCCCTCATTTGGTAGATATGTCCCATAGGTACAGGCCAACATGGAAGGACTGTGTCTGAACATGTTTGCAGAGGACTGCAAACTGCCCACCATATCTGACCCTCCAGCTGACACAAGCATCCCACAAAAGGGCCACATAGAAACAGACAACTGGTGCCATAGCCATGTCAGTAAGCTAATTGCAGAAAAGTGTATAGTCAACCCCCTGGATATACAGTAAGTGCCCACCAATTACCACATAGGTGTTAACCCATTACATACTTAACATGTATTGAGAGACCTGGGGACACACAAGGTGATAGATATCCTGCATTGGACAAACATGTGGCTGTACTGTTTACAGAAACATACCATATACCCACCTAATCATAAAGGTTGTCAGATCTAGATAAGGGGAGGTCATTGTGGCTCTGCAGTCATCCTTCATCAGCGTTACAATTGACTACAATAGCCCCTGTGGGATGTACCTCAGCAGACACCTCCATCAACTATAAAGTCCACAAAAATACCTCACCAGGAGTATCAAAGAGCTTGAACAGATGCCATGTGTTGCCTGATTAAACAAACTGCAGCTACACACACTGCCATACTGCCCACCCAGAGGCAAGCTGTGCCTGATGTATAAAGCCATGTCCAAGCTGGAATCAATAAACATGCTGCACCTTGTACAATCTGAATGGCAGTGAGCTATGCACATGAGAGACCTGAACTCCAGCACTGACATGCATAGGACAAGCTGTACTGCATGATCCATAACACAGAAGCCACTCCCACTCATGAGTAAACTCCCAGTACAGGTTATCCATAGAGTCGCTCATCGATTCTCCTCAAGAGGAATCTTGATGAGTGGATGGGAGATGGTAGGTTTACCCTGGGTATCACTGTTATGTCACGGGTAGACGGAGGCACAGTATACCATCCATGACATATGTCATGGCAAACTCCAATTATAGTGTGTGTCGAAGTGGCCTAAGGTACATCGCTAGTGTTTGCAAATGTACACCTATGTTGTGGAATACACTACCAATGTTGGACAAGCCTGGTTTAAGTAGTTCATATCTGAACATAATGCAACATGGTCAGATGTGCACAACTGGCCCCTAACCAGGCTGTTGTGCACACTATGGAACTGTAAAGCAGTGATAGGGCTAAAGCCCAGGATACTGTCCACCACAGTAAAAGTACTGAACCAGTACACTATACAGTACTACAGTGTTAGGTCAGTATGAAAGGATGTTGACAACTGTATGCAAAGTATCCCATGCAAACCCTGCAGGCACAGTATAATCCCTGTTGTGTTCACACACAAAGCAGTTGGACAGTAACTACACAATATGACACACAACACACAACCATAAACGGGAGATATTTGTTGAAGTTCACACTCATCCACAAATGTGGTGGGCTGCAGAGTTCAACATATGGAAAGCTCACACTGGGCATGCTCGCATACTTTGATAAATGAGACATATGTCAGACAACATGCCATGGGAAGGGTGAACTGGGCATGCTCACACACTTGGGCCAAATCTCAGTTTAGCAGTTGGCCACACATATCTGGTATTTGTACGTGTTATTCCATGAACCAACCACATTGCAGCAGAGACATACGTGATATAGTGGATCCCTCCCATATGCAAACATCTTCCATAGATACACAAGTTGTTCATACAAACAGGGAATACTATGGCAATAAAGACCTGCAAACAGTCTATCGGGAACAAATAATGTGCATCTGACAATTAAACATATGGGTGTAGAGGTCAACACTATGCTGTTTGCCCTAGGGAATGACAGCTTAGCCAGAGTGTGCTTGGCATCTGCCTCCCCAGTACAGTAGGCTACTGTGCCACTGTAAAGTAGGTCACATAAGGCACCGTGTGAGGCTAGTGTACTGTGCCTCTGTCAAGCAGGGACACAGTGGAGATCCCAGGGTTTGAATTTGCTAAGTCACAGCCATGTTGTTGGTGTGTGCTGGAAGAGGGTTGCTGAGGACTTCTAACAGTAAGTGGGCGTCAATAGCAGACTGAGGGGAGCCTTATCTGCATTGTCTGAACAATTTCACTGTCAACACTGTGTCGTGATGATTATGAGGGATTGAAGTGTCGTGCCGGTACTGTTCAGAGATGTCCTCCCTCTGTGGGCTACTGCTCTGCAATGTATTAGCTCACTCTGTCTGTTGGACAGCTCGTATATGGCTGGTGTACATCTGACAGGTGTCCTGTTGTGGAGTAGTCATGGGTATATTTGGGCTAGCATGATCAATGCAAACCTTCCGCATGCTCATAGAATGCAATTGTCAAGGTTTATGCAGAGTGGCCTGTATACTCCCCCAGCATGGGTCCTTTGAAGTCTTCAACCCCAGTCTTCACAAGTGTAGTCTGCTTTTGATAAATACATTTTGTTTGCAGTGACAACCTTGCCTGGGGGTGGGGATGGGATATGGATGGCCAGGGAAAGGTGGGTATAATCAGATATCAACAATGGTGGTCTACCTCTGGTGTGGAACAGTGAGTACCCATGTTGTAGATGGTCAGGTGCAATATGTATTCCCCCTTGTGGCTGTGGTGAGTGGTTCTGCCATAGCACATGGACTCACAAATTGTAGTGGCTGTAGGGTAATGTTGTAGAGGCCTGAGTAGTTCCCACACACACTATGCCTGTACCTGACGTTAACAACTGGAATGGTGTATGTGAACACCTGCATATCTTGGCACTGTTCCCACGGAAGCAAAGTGTGTGTCCTGGATGTGGGAGGGGTGGTCAGGACTGGTTGTGTTGTGTGTTACAGGTCCTGTGGTCACGAAGCATGGTATAAAACATAACCTGCCAGTGCGATGTGCATATCTGACCCTGACGTAGGTGGCTGCAAATGCATATATATGCTATCCCCCACCCGACAGGTAGTACTAGATGTACATACCTCTGTAGAAGTAATGATGTCAGCACCCTATAAATACTGCAGGTGCAGAACAGATGCCCAGTAATTCGGATAGCGCGCTCTGCTAATGCGTCTCCCTCAAGTGTCATAATATAGTTAGGTAGGGGTTTGAATCCTGCAAATGCTGTGTGTGTGTGTGTGTGTGTGTGTGTGTGTGTGGGGTTGGTGTGTGTGAAAGTCTGTGTGAGGGAAGTGTCCCTTTTGGCAACTAGGAGAACACACTACAGGATGCACATTCCCCTTTCTAAACACTGATGATGTCAGCACCCTATAAGTACAGCAGGAGAAGGGAAACCTCCCAGTAATGTGAATAGCGTGCTCTGCTAATGCATCCGTCTTGAGTGTCATAACATAGTTAGGTAGGGGTTTGAATCCTGCAAATAGCAAGTGTGTGTGGGAGAGGGTGAAAGTAGTGTGTGTGCAATCACATGTGTGAGAGAACTGACCCTTTTACCAACCAGTACAGCACACCAACTGCTGCATGTTCCAATCTCTACACAGAGATTATGTCAGCACCCTACAAGTACAGCGGAAGAGGGCAAATCTCCCAGTAATGCAAATAGCATGCTCTGCTACTGTGTCTCTCACTACTGTCATAGCACAGTTAGTTATGGAATTGGATTCCAGACATGCCACGTGTGTTTGTCACACAGAATGCCCATGTGTGTGGGTTGTTGTTCACAATAATGCATGACATCGATTAAACCAGTAATGGCAATGGACACAGATGCTGTATGTGTGTGCCAAATACACATATGTACCTGTGACCTTCAATAGTTACCATGTCTGACGCCTGCTACATGTGAATACATGGTATTTGCACTGGATAACATTATGACTGTGGTCTTCTGTGCGGGTGCTGCATGTGGTATGTGTATATACAGTGTGATATGTAGATGGTATCAACCTAGCAGCGAGGGATGCACATCTGGTCTGGGGCATATAGTCTACATGTTGTTGATGAACAGGTGCTGCATGTTTTCACCTGTTGTGGGAGTGGTAACAAGTTGTTCCATAGCAATGCAGTGACTACATGCTAGGAACCTTTCAGCTAGGGTGTTGTAGCTACAGTAATTCCATCAGCATTCAGTAATACGTCAGCATTCCTGGTGAGGGTATGATGCCAACCAAGGTCAGGGTCATACCAGCTTGTGCCACATGCTCAGAGAGCCCTTCCATGTTCCCTATCATGTAGTCCAGGGAGGTACATCACAGGTCAGCCATAGTGGCATGGACAATGACCGAGTCATATGTGTCCATGCCTCTGACTGATCTGTGTGCTTGTGTTATGTGGTGAACCATAGTGCCCCACGGGCATATCACTGTGACCTTCACCTTGTCCAGCTTGGTGAGCATGGCCTCACTGTACCGGACAATAAAGGTACCTAACACAACTATAGCAGGTGTGTTGTCTAGCCATATAGGCTGTGACTGTTTGGCACACAGGATTTGTGTGCTATGTGTTATGCGTGATGTGTTCTGGCATAACGTATGCCTGTATGTCAGCTGCAGAGGTGTCTGCCGCTCAGGCAGGATGCTATTCTTAGGCTCGACGAATGGCCCAGTGTGTTCACGTGCTTGTATTGCTGTCAGTGTAGGTCTACATCAGACTGGTATTGTAGTCACTGTAGTATTTCATGCCACCTGACAGGTTATGCCAGTACTGGGTTCAGAGTGCTTAGTCCCCAGTTTGGCTGTGTGGTTCCGTCTCATACATGTGTTGTACGTCCATGTGTAGGGGAGAGGGTTGACTGTGTACATGTGGCAGCCGTGACATTGCCACATGACCTACATATTCCACAACTGTACCATAGAGGTGACTGACAACTGACCTTTGCACATGCTACCATAGTATTGTGATTGCCATGGTGATTAACAGCACATAGGGCCAATGGGGAACAAGGTACATAGGTTCATATGTTCATACTAGGCTATCTGCCCTAGGGCATTTATAAACCTAGCCAGAATGTGTTTGGCTGTCACCATCCATTGTAAATTTATCTTGCTATACCCTTTTTCGAGGTTAGTATACTGTGCCTCTGTCTAACAGTGACACAGAAGTGATACCCGGGGTAAACCTACGATGTCCCATCCACTCATCAAGATTCCTCTTGAAGAGCGTCAATAGGGACTCTGCCTAACCTGGACTGGGATTTTATTCCAGAGTGAAGGGAGCCTCTGGGTTATGAATCTGTCCCTCCAGCATGTCCTATTTATTTCAGTGCTGAGGTTCAAGTCTCTCGAGCGTGTAGCTCGATGGGATTTGGATATTCTGAGGTGCAGCATGCCCATTAATTCCGGGTTTGACATGGCTTTAATACGTCAGGCACAGATCGCCTCTGAACAGGCGGTATGCCACTGAGTAGAGCTGGAGTTTCTTTAACCGGTCAGCATATGGCATCTGTTTGAGCACTTTGATCCTCTTGGTGAGGTACTTTTGGGGTCTTTTCAGTTGCTGCAGGTGTCTGGTAAGGTACATCCCAACAGGGGTGGCCAGTTTGCAGTCATCTGCGAATTTGGTCAGCCACAGTCCTTCCATGTTGGCCTGTACCTCCGATAAATATATACCGAACAAGAGAGGTCCCAGGACTGAGCCTTGTGGGACACCACTTGTAACTGGTTTGGAGTCTGGCATGGCTCCAGCAATTCTAACCATGTGGGTTCTGTCCTTGAGCCAGTGTGCAATCCATCTAGTGACATAGGGGTTTATATTTAAGCTGGTGAGCTTCTCTAGAATGCCCGAGTGGGGTATTGTATCGAAGGCTTTTGCGAGGTCCAGGTAGGCTGTGTGGACCACCTTCCCCTCGTCAATGGTTTTGGTGACTGTGGCAGGATCTGCTTTTAACAAAGGCAAACTGGGTATGATCCAGTGTCTGTAGGTCCCCAATATCTTTATTTATGAGGTCCATGATGATCCTTTCCATAGCTTTGCAGACCAAGCTAGTCAGGCTTATGGGGCAATAGTGTCCAGGATCCTTGAGGCACCACCTTTCTGTAGAGGGGCCACTGTTGCTGTACGCCACTCTTTGGCCACATCCTGTAGTAAGGCTGGGATAGAACAGTAGTTTTATGTTTGGGTGTAGCTCTTCTTGGAGTTCATGTAGGACACAGCCCGGGACACTCTCTGGTCCCATTGATGCAGTGTTTATTGGTTTGGAGAGGGCGGCTCTTACCTGAGCATCTGAGATGTCAGGGGGGCAGTACTCTGCTGGGATAAATATTTGCCCTTTCGGTGTGTGGGGGGGGGCAGTTTGCGCTGAACCTGTCAGCTAGGATGTTGGCAATGTCTGTGGGTTTGGTGTTTCTATTGACATTTTGGACTACCTCTGAGCATATCTGGGAATTGCCACCCAGGTTCCTAAAATAGCTAAAGAAAGCTTTGTGACTATGCTTAGTGTCCTGTGCAATTTTCTCTCGAAGCTGGCCTTAGACAATCTTATGAGTGCCCGTAGTTTGTTGCTAATACTGATCAGTGATGCCTTTCCTTTTTGGGATTTTGCTGCATCATTTAGTAGCTTCCTCCTTCTATTGTATAGTTTGTTTATGGCTGGGGTCCACCAGACAGGACGTCTGCCTTTGGAGGATTGGGTCTTGGTTTTATTCGGGATTGCATGATCCATGCATTCCTGAAGGTGTCCATAGAATGCGTTTATAGAGGAATCTGTGGTCTGGTCCATATTTTCCACAGGCCCAGGGGCTTTGAAGGTTTCCACCTCAGTTTTGAGGAGTGTGAATTTGCTTTAGAGAAGTTGTTCACTGTGGTTTTCTGGGCAGGGGGTGGGGTCGGGATGTGAATATCCAGTGAGATTAGTTTATGGTCTGATCTTACCAGTGAGGGATACACTTCTGGTCTGGAGCATAGAGTCCCCATGTTGGTGATGATCAGGTCCAGTATGTTTTCCCTTCTTGTGGGAGTGGTAACAAGTTGTTCCATAGCATTTGAGTTCATATATTCTAGGAATCTTTGGGCTAGGGTGTTGGAGCTAGAGTCATGCTCCCAGTCCATGTTTGGGTAGTTGAAGTCGCCCAATATACTGGTGTTTGGAGAGACCTTCATATTTTCCACTGTTCTCAGGAATGCCGATTGCGGTTCTTGGGTTTGGGAGGGTGGTCTGTAGCCGGCTATAACCTGGAAGGCAGTTTTACCCATTGTTAGTTGCACATGGATAGTCTCTGATGCTTGGTGCTTTGCCACCAACCTGGAGGTGTGGGTATCTGTGATGAATATCAATACCCCCCCTCCTTTTGTGGTTTGGTTCAAGTTTGGGGGCTGAGAAGCATGGTATGAGGTATAACCTGGTAGTGCTGGGGTGCTCTCAGTAGCCCTGAACCAGGTATCTGTTACTTGCACAGATATCAATGTTCTCCATGCTAAGGAGAGTTTCGAGTGCGTGCATCATGAGGTTTAGACTTCTGGCGTTGAGTAGCATTACTCTTAGTTTCTTTTCCCTTGTGACACCTATGAAGGTGGGTTTGTCATTTTGAGCCTTGCCCAACCAAGGCAATATGGGGGTAGCAAGAGCCTTTGCCAATATCCAAAAGCCCAGGGGTGACAGGTGCAAGCTGTCCCTAGCGAAGCAGGTGGTTCAACAGAAGATGAGTATGTGAGGGTGTAGTACCTGTGATTAGTTAGCAGTGGCATATATGACTGCTCATGTGGACAAATGCCAGGTAAGACATATGCAATGTGTCACAGGCAACGTACATGTGAACAGGACAAACAGTGATGTTCTGTCAAGTGAGACATGGACATATGTATAGTAAGCTATGCAGATGTCACTAGGAGTCCACAGAAGCTCTGTCACTATGCATTGCAGGTGGGATCAGTATTCCAGGGTAATTGCAAGCAAACATGCATGCAAACAAAGCTACAGTAAGCAGGGCTGCATGTAGTCCATTGTACAACAAACAAGCTGTACCACTTCCAGTAGGTAACACTGCAAATGTGCAGGCACTATGCACATGTACATGGAAATAAACAGGTCAGATGGCTAGGGTCCAGTCTGAGCGCACACAAGTGTACAGACCATGTACCGTCAGGATGTACAATAACTGGATGGAAACCCATGTGTTCATACCTGCAGTAATACACATGTCATATAACAGACACTGAGCCTTCACTCAGTGGTTCCATACTTAGTAGGATGTATGCTACCTGGCCTGCCACCACAGTATCCCTGACATGTATGGGGACTCTCCCTCCTGTGACAGTCAGTTTTGTGTGTTGGGGCTGTCCAGCATGGTATGAGATGTGAGCTTGCAGTGCTAGGGTGCTCCTGTGTGTCCTGTACCAGTCGTGTAGTACTGCACACATATCAACATCCTCAAACATCCACATTGCAGAGTCCAGTGTGGGCAACATGCCACTTGCAGTTTACATGTCCATCATTGCGTATTAATACTTTCATTACCTTATCCCCTGTGCTACCTATGTATGTAGCCTTCTGTTGACATCCTTACCACCAGTATGCCAACATGTGCAGATGATACACTATGGTACTTACCATGGGTGTAGACAACAGTACATGACAATCATACCCTTACTGCATCAGGCATGCTGTGATATACCCACAATTATTTCAGCACACAGTACTGTTAACAACATGATACTATTACTACACGTCTATGTAGTCACCCTGTGCATCAGCAACATGTTAACCTGTAAAAAATGTCCACGGAGGCAAGGGCTCACCCAAAAGATACTTTATTCCAACAAAAAATTCACAACCTTCACCACAGCTGACCTAGGTTTCATCTGTATGACTTCATCAGAGTGTGGTGAAAAAGGCAGCCTATAAATACAACAATCTCAATTAATGCATGTATTAAATAATTAACTAATTAATCAATTTATGAATAAGTTAAACTCTAAAATAAAAGTGAAAATAGTAATAAACACGTACATGCCATATTAAAATTGAAATTAAAAAAGATGGTTCATTTAAAATGTAATATAAATAAATATGAAAAAATAATGTAAAAATTGAATTTTATACCCATACTACATTTAATTTATATATAAACTACATATTATTTAAACATGGAAATGAAAAATGTGCAACATACCCAATAAACAAAAAGGCATCAGCCTCAACATGTTAAAAACCTAAGTTTCAACAGGGGTTTGAGCGACACACACTCGTTCAAACCAGGATAAATGTAAGCCTGAAGTCTTAGTTGCCATTTTAACTCACAAACATCAAGATGGCAATCTAAGACCCTTCCATTTTGGTCCTTAATCTGTTGTTGTACAACAAAAAACTTGAAATGATGATCTTCATATGCCATGATGTGCCTAGCTAAAGAATTAGTCACTTTTTTATGTTTAATGTCTAAAATGTGCTCATTAATTCTCTCCTGAACTTCCTACAGGTCTTGCCAACATAAAATGCCGTGCACACCTGACATTTGGCAAGATAAATCACATTTTGAGAATAACAGTCAAAATGGCCCATAAATTTAATAGAGGTGTGGTTAATTTTGATTTGTTTACCTGTTATTAAAATGTGTCTGCACGTCATGCATCTCCCACATTTAAAGTTATCCAAGTTTTTGTTGGTCCTAATTTCAACCGGCTTAGTACTATTCTCAAAAATTTCTTTTAAACTTTTATCCTTTCTAAAAATAAACTTGAGTTGTGTGTAGCCAACCTAGAAAATTCATCCAATTTGGAAAAGGATTCCCAGTATTTTTCAATTATTCTAATAATGTACTCTGCATCCGCATTGTAAGTTAATATATATAAAAAATGTTCCTTGAATGGAACATTACTACTCACACCTCCATTTAAAATGTTAAAAAATTCTTTTTCACTGTTTAAAATAGGTACATAAAGGCCGCTGTCCCTTTTAATTTGAACCTCACGTCTAATTTCTTCACACATGTATTTAGGATACCCTCTATTCAAAAATAATTTCATCATAAAGTCCAACTTGACCTGGAAGTCCACGTCCTCACTTAGGGCTGCTCTTACCATTTGCCCCTTGATAATGGCTTTATTTTGATGGACTGGATGCCAACTATCAAAATGTAAGTATGAATTGGAGAACGTGGGCTTCCTGTAAATTTTAGAGATCAAACATTTCTTTGTCCTATCAAAAATCAACCTAATATCCAAGTATGTGATGTTGTTATATTTAACCTCATGTGTAAACTTTAAAAACCACACTGTTTGATTAATGTATCGAATAAATGCTTCTAACATGTTTTTGTCCCCTTGCCAAATAATAAGGATGTCGTCTAAAAAACGTGTATAAAATTTAATATGTGAACTAAATTCACAATCAAATACAAATTTAGATTCCCAATAGGCCATTATATAGTTAGCATATATGGGGGCACAAGCTGCCCCCATAGCTACCCCTGTGAATTGTCGAAATAAGTGTTCTTCAAAGGACAGAAAATTGTTTTTTAAGACTGTTTCCATTAATCTGACATATAAATTAATGGTGTGTTCATAAATGCCCGTTGCAAAAAGTTGTTCTTCCAACCACATTAGCCCCATATCATGTGGTATACATGTAAACAAATTAATGACATCAATAGTGACAAAACAAATATCATTCTGAAAGTCCAGTTTTTTAATTTTATCAAGTAAATGCCACGAATCCCTAGTGATTTGAGTAAACTTCTGTAAACCTGGTTTTAATTTTGTGTCCAAAAACTGACTAATAAATATTATTTTACTTCTCTTCCCATCAACTATAGGCCTAAACTTGACATTGTTTAGGCCTTTATGTATTTTGGGAATTCCAAAAATTCCACTAACCACTGGTGCATTGTTAGACATAAAATTGAATTCTTTCTCATTTATTTCACCTTGAAAGAGCATATCATCTAAAATCAATTCAACCTTTTTATAGGCTATGTTAATTTCATTTCTGCTTGTTTCTATATAATTGTCACTCATAAGCATGGCTAAAATCTCACTCACATAATCGCCTTTGTCAACTATAACAACTCCACTACCCTTGTCGGGTTTCATAATTCGTATATTTGGTATATGTTTTAAAAATTTTAGAATATCTGAATCCTCTTTGTTCATGTTGTTCAAAAACAAATGCTCTCTATTATTTATATGACATCTGATGTCTTGTTCACATAAATTCTGAAAAACCTCCGTAATTTTATTGTATGGGGGGTTGAAAGTACTAGGTTTTTGTAACTTGCCTTCTTGATAGGCCCTTTCTTCTATATCATTCTCAAAATACAAGGCCAAATTAAGTTTACGAACAAACATTCTAAAATCAATAAGGGTATCAACAATATTGGCCTTCCTACATGGAACAAAGTTAAAACCTTTTGACATAAACTCAGCATGTGCATTGTCCAAAATAATACTAGAATAATTAAAAATCTTAATCCTTTGCTGCATTGAATAATATAGTAGGGTTGTTTAATACTCCTACTTCACTTGTTGTGTTTACATCTTCGTTTAAAATAATTTCTCCCTCAGTCGTATCAACCATAGAAGAAATAAAAGTATTGGTTCCATCATCTGATTTAAACTGCCCTGCAGTACTTAACAAATTATCTATAGGGTCCTGTTGCTGCATTGTCTCCAAGTAAGAACCATCTAAGTTAATATGTGCCTGTACATTGTTATTAGACTCAAATTCTAAAATGTTGTAAATACTCAATTGTAATAAATTAAACCGTTCATCACTATTTGTACTAGGGTCATTGTGTAGTGAACACACAACTATGTCTGCTGCATTACTATCAGAAACAGTCTTATTCTTACTGCTGTCAACATTATACAAAGAAATATCTTGATTCAACAGTTTGTCAATATTTAAAACATGGTCGCTATGTATTAGACACCCATCTGTGTCAAAAACATCACTAATGGGAGCAGTCTTATTCATACTGCTACCACCATTTAACAAACAGCAATCATGGTCAATATCTATAATGTTATAATATAATAAAAATGTTATTTAATAAATGCATTAATTGAGATTGTTGTATTTATAGGCTGCCTTTTTCACCACACTCTGATGAAGTCATATAGACGAAACCTAGGTCAGCTGTGGTGAAGGTTGTGAATTTTTTGTTGGAATAAAGCATCTTTTGGGTGAGCCCTTGCCTCCGTGGACATTTTTTACAAGTTTCATTTTTGTTCTTTGGTTTGGAACATGTTAACCTGTACCTGCACTGATGTTACAGATTGCAGGAGGTGGCACAGTTTCATCATATGCACAGGGTGTGAACTTGGTATGCCTGAGTCAGCCACCAATACCACCAATTGACATGTATGTGTATGTGTGTTGGTGAGGGACAGCAGTACAAGGTGGGGCAATGTTGATGCAGTGTGTGCATGTATGCGGTAGCCGTAGGTGTTGTCAATTCGCATGTGTGTATGGATGCACACAGTTCCACCTCATGGCTGCCATATACTGGTGTTTGTGGACAGCCACAGACTGTACCTGCCAGGTCATACAGATCAGTGTCTCTGGCCACGGACACGATACCTGTGCCTTGCAGGGGTGCTACGGACCGTATCCGGTACCAACCCAGACTGGGTACTGTCCTCAGAAGCAGGTGTTCGTTGACTGGACACAGATCGCTGTCGGGCCTGGCCAGAGCTGCTGGCACTATGGGGGTGGCCGCGGCCCTGTTGTCTGCGACGGCTGCCAGCTGCTGCTGTTGCTGGCATACGCCCACGTCTACGCCTCAACCGTCCATCGCCCTGGCTCATGGACATGTAGTTGTGGAACCGGTCTAATATGTCCCCACAACGTCTGTCTATGACATTGGTGAAATTACGGATGGCAGCCGCAATGTCACGCATACTGTCAGTCATGGCTGTGCGACATGCTGTCAGCTCCCTCAGACTCTGTCTGGTGTACCGTTCCATACGTGACTGTGCCTGCATGACAGCCTGAAACATAGCTGAGGTTGTAAGACCTCTTGTGGGCATGTCTGACAGGGGCAGTACGCCCACGGATGCCCCCACGAGAACCCCTGGACATCTGTCTGTGTGGTACCATCTCAGGGCCATGCCTATGGCAGCTGTGTGGGGAGGCATGTGCCACAGATACCACATTACCCTGGTCAATGCCCACTGTATGCTGTCCATCACCTAGGGACAGTGGTGACAAAGGGTGTATTGGCAGGATAACTGTGCGCATTGATGGGGTTCACAGCTGTGTACTGTCAATCGGCTGACCAGTGATTGACCCTGGCATACCTTCCTGTGCCATTACACAGATGTCATCATTATCAGTACCCATGGCACCTGCTTCAAATTCCCTGCTGTATGACACCAGAGCAGCACCAGCACCTGTAGGAGGGAAACAGGAAACACAGTTTACAATGTCTACACAATATTACCAGTGATGCGCACAGGTGCACACATGCACAGGTCACACGTGCACACATACACATGCACAGTTGCACACAGTTGTACACTACTCAGTATGCGAGATATCAACATACAGACACAGACACACCTGCATGCATACACAGAGCACTACTAAGTGAGCCTAATATTACTATTACTATCAAGACTATTAAAGGTATTTAGCCTACATTCTGAATGATGGGTTGCGATTCCCCTCCTCTCTCTCCTCTCGCTTGCTTATAAAGAGGAAGTCTTCTGTAAGCCTTGTTTTTTTTTTATAAGCAATCCTCCTGCCAAAAGAAAAAAGGGCTGGCCGGACAGTCCGTCGGATCGACTGCCAAGAGACCTAAGAGGCCTCCCCTCAGCTCAAGACAAGAGCCGAGGAGTGAGTGATCTGCCCTGCCTCCTCAGTATCGAGCTCCTCGGCTGGGGAGATGGAGGCCTGGCGGAAGCTGCGAGGCGGGTCACTCGGGCCCTCCAAGGGGGCGCCGCGCGCCGACCCCTCAGCCACTCCCTCACTCGCTGCGAAGTCTACCTCGGCACCGATGGAATCTGGTATGTGTGTCATTTCAATTGCGCCGCCCGATTCTCATCAGTCCGCCTCCGCCGATCCCCTAGTCTGGGGGGGAGGTCTCAACCCGGCCCTCGGGTCGAAGTTTGCACGACTTCTTTCTTCTGGCTGGACCCGAGGGATGTTTGGGACCTATGCTTTTGGTTCCCAGCTCCCTCTCTCGTCTCGGCGCTTCGGAGGACTTCCGTCTACTATCATGGCGGCTGCCTGAGGATGCGCTCAGGGAAGACAGATGGGTGCCCCGGATAGCCGAGAGGTACACCATCCCCCATTCAAATACCCCTCCTCCCAAAGAAGAATAAGCACTTGGTAGCGACCCACATCCCGAAAGTCAAATGGTATTGGCCGGACAAATTAAGCAGGACAATTCTCTCCTCACGAATGGTCTCTAAACGCTTAGTAGCAGCCCAGGTTTTTCAAAGAAAGTGGAGCATGGTGCTGCGACCTATTTACTCACAAAACACCAAAGAGTCAAAAGGTTCTTCCACATGATTCCATCAGGAAGTACCAGCCATGGATATCTAGCACAACGCAGCCCAACAGGGTTACTTTACTTATGCCTTTCCTCCAATTCACTCCTTTCCAAGAAAAGTAATTCTCTCAGCTAGGGTCTTCAATTCTTCTGATTGCCCCATACTGGCCTCGTCAGATATGGTTTCTTACCTTCCAAACAGTGGGCCGATCGTGGACCCGAGACGGTTGGAGTTCCCTAATCCGGGGAATTGACATTAGCATCAGTCCTTCTTCAATCTTCAATTCACTTCCGGCTCTCCCACTTCCGACCTTAGTTAGAAGTCACACAAGTCACGGAAGTTGTCACACGTTTGTATGTTAGACAATTGTAACCCACCACTAACACCCACCTTGCCCAGTAAGTGGAAGGTTTCACGGAAGAGCTCAACTAACTGGCCTATCACCTATCACTGCTCCTGTCCCAGAGGTTTCTTAACTCTATCCCTATTTAATTCAAGATCTTCTTCTCTAACTATTAAATTTCAACTAGCACCTCTAATATCTAATGAATAGCAGCTATCTCCTCGGATGAGCCTCAGATGATGAGCATTAAGACCACCAGTTTTCATCCTGCACCTCCGGGGATCTTGATTTAGTGCTTTTAGCATTTACATCTCCCCTTTTGACCGCTGCTACATGCATATTAAAAATCTGTGTCATGGAAGCGGCATTCTTAGTGGCTATTACTAGAAGAAGAAGAGAGCTCTCCAGAGCTTCAGCCCTGTATATAAAAAACCACATTTGATTTTCCACAAAGATAGAAGTATCTATCTTGCCTAATCCATCCATCCTTCCCCTTCTAGTCTTCTGCTTTCTGATCTCACCTCTCTACCAGAGTTTTCTTTCAAGCTCTCAAAAATGCGAGAACATAGCTCCATGTTAATGCACACTCACCAGCATGGATAGGCTGCATTGCTGTTACACCGGAGGGACCTGCAGAAGTGAGGAAACTAATGGCAGTGGGCACAACTGTGCCATTGTTACCGAGTATGATACAGGTCAGTAGTACAACAGTCACCTTTCACAGGTCAGCTGCTGATATTGATGATATCACACTTGCACATTAAATACTATGATGACAGCTACAAACCAAGGACACACCTCACACATGCGTTGACTACCAGTGTACACAACAGTCAACTATACATATGGCATATTACCTGCACGCTCATAGTCTTGCTGCTGCGTGGCTCCAGCCTCCATCATAATGCATGTCTGCTGCTGCTGCTGTTGTTGGCGTACTGGAGCCACTACACTCATGAGTAGTCCCTCCAGTCTGGTGAGTGGAGAATGTGTAGCCACCCCACCACCTGTGGCGACCTGTTGCCTGTGGCTATCCGACACACGCTGACGGACATTTCTGATTAAATCACTGCAGTGATGTCGTACCTGCTCATATGTCCTATTATGCGTGCCTATGTCATTTACCCGACGGACCAGGTCTTGCCACAGTGCAGCCCTCTCCTGCTGATTCTGGCTGGTGTGGGAAAAGAGTATTGCATAATCCCGCACCAGGCTCTGGTGCATCTCCTCATCCTCAGCTGTGGAGTAAGCTGGATTTCGCGGGTGAGCCATGTTCCTGAAAAAGGAAATAACCTGATATCAGCAATATATGTCAGCAGAATTTGGCACACATACTACACATGCTACTCAACTGTTATGATATGACATATCTCACATATAGCATCTGTCTGTCTATTGGTGGATACACATGTAAATGGCCAGGTATCGGTGCTCAGCCAGCAACTGTGCAACAGTACCTGGCACACTCCATACGACATACTACCAAACTCCAGCAGTCAGAACACTGATTCAGGTCCAGAGCACCTCCTCACTCTGGGGGTTTGTATCTAGGTACTGTATGGGCTACATCAACTACTGTGAGCTGACCACAAACTAATTGCCCTGGATAGACATATCCCACCTCCACCACCAGCACAAACGACTATAGTGAATAACATTGCACATGCAAACTTTACACTTTGTAACAGTGACATGGTATGCTTTCAGCCCAATGGGCCAGTGGAAGACTCAACCCAAAATGCTGACCCCTTCACAAATGCTTTCTATGGACATCTCCGACAATGCATGGATCATGCAGTCCCATATATGGCCAAGACACTCTCCACAAAGGGACAGCATCCTGTCTGGTGGACCCCAGCCATAGACAGATTGTATTACAAAAGATGGAAGCTACTGCAAGACAGAGCATAATCCCATAAAGGGAAGGCATGTCTGAGCAGCACTAGTAAGGATCTACTAGTAAGGATCTATTTTCCCTCATAGAAACATCCATGGGCAACTTTGAGAGGGAAATCGAGAGGGACACTACAGATAACCACAAGGCCTTCAGTTATGTTAGCAACCTGGTCAGAACC
>NC_056725.1:808822122-808877122 GCF_019279795.1 Protopterus annectens | reverse complement strand
AGTGGGTAGCATGGACAGTTGTCTGGTCATTGGTAGATTTGATGTCATTGTGGTGGGGAGAAAGGTTCAGACATATTACAAAAAATGCTGTTTTGAATTCATGTAGTTAGTAGTATTGAAAGATGCCCAAAATTATGATACTAACATTTAAATTAAGCAGGCCATTGAACTTTCAGCTTGGTATTTCTTACCAGGACTTGAAGTTTGTATAAAAATAGTCACATTGCGGGAATGTGTTACCTGAATGCATGTTCATTGGTTTCATTTTGATGCTTCTGTGTAAGTGATGCAGTGAGTTTTTGAGCAGTTGTACTCCTGTGTGCTGTAATTTAGTAAGGCAGACCAGTTACTGAGATATTTTTCAACCTTATGTCAAGGGAATGGACTAAGGTCTTGTGTAATCTTT
This sequence comes from Protopterus annectens, assembly GCF_019279795.1. Lineage (NCBI taxonomy): Eukaryota > Metazoa > Chordata > Ceratodontiformes > Protopteridae > Protopterus > Protopterus annectens. The sequence continues at coordinate 808,876,716 of NC_056725.1, read as the reverse complement.
TTAAAAGAATGGAAAAAAACGTGTGTAATCTTTTTATTTTGTAAGGGATTAAGAGAGCATAATACAATACTTCACTCTGGAATAAAATCCCAGTCCAGGTTAGGCAGAGTCCCTCATTGACTCTCTTCAAGAGGAATCTTGATGAGTGGATGGGAGATCATAGGTTTACCCCAGGTATCACTTCTGTGTCACTGTTAGACAGAGGCACAGTATACTAACCTCGAAAAGGGGCATAGCAAAATAAATTTAAAATGGGTGGCGAAAGCCAAACACATTCTGGCTAGGCTTATAAATGCCCTAGGGCAGATAGCCTAATATGAACCTATGAACAACATCTTAATACTTGTTTAGATACAAGTATCCTTTGTGTCTGGGCCTTTGCTTTAGGGTCAGAGTGTTCAGCTGCACTGCCTGTGACATAGGTTCAGCAAGCAGAAGGATGGAGCAGATGATACCAACAGTGCTTCCCATAGACAAAGTTTTGATAGAGGCTGACACTGTGCCACTCTTTAGCACAGGCCTGGAGCTATTCTCAGACATGGGCTAACTAATCTACAGATTATTTCTGATACTAGTTTTCTTAATGAAAGAAGTAGGCAGATGGAGTATGAGATGTGCTACCCTATAGTGCTATACATTCCACTTCAAATAAGGGCAAATAATTTTTTCAGTATGACGCAGCTAGTGCTGTCCATTGATTTTCTGCAAGGCCAATAATACATTGCTTGCAAGAAGTATACTTTCTGTGAAGACAGTTACCCATCCTCGAGGGGTGATGTGAGGTGCAAATGGTGCCTCATAGAAATGAGTGGGTTATTAAGATCAGGGCTGATAGGGTTTTTCATGTATCCATCCTGCTGTTCTATAAAATCAAGTACGCCACTTCTTTGACAACACCACAAGTTTGTGGAGTAAGAAAAGTGACAGGAGGGTTACTGAAGAGAAACTAGAAACGTGACTTTTAGAATATTTTTGCAGTGGGTAACTGTTGAGACTTCATGTTTTGTACCATTTCAACAGACTTGTCCTTTTGTCCCCATGCTTGGATGATTACACTCCCCTTGCTAGCACACATTACAGTGTCGTTTGTTGGTAAAGAGAGCACGCTTGGCTCCTGCACCTTTCTGCTGCTTGCTCAATTTTGACATCTAGCCTAATTGAAAAAGATTCTATATTTTAATGTCTTTAAAGCTGACACATTCCAAATGTTCCTGCAGTCACCAGCTTGTGTGTCAGAATCCACACTACTGTTGCCTGTACTGCTTTTGCGAGGAACATGGCATCTCATTCTTCTGCAAGAGCCAGCCCTTCAAACTAAGCACCCACTGTTGAAGGATAGAAAAACCTTAAGGCGTACCTTGACTCCTGAATTGTCAGAACATGGTGGCAGTTGAAGATGAAGATTCTTCAAGATAACTAAGAGAGCCTTGTGTCTGTGTGATCCCAGGATTGTGATAAGTATTGTGAAAGAATCAGTGGCCACACATTGGTTGCATGTTCCTCCTGCAAAATCCACCCAATGCGGTTTTCTTTGCATGCCACCAGCTCCCTCTGAGGAGTCATATGAGTCTTTCATAATGTAGGACTGTGCCAGAGAAAGCTGGGAGGGTAAAGGGGTCAAGGGCCACATATTGTTGATATTGTATTGCCTAATCCACCCTGTCCATGTTTATCATCCTCATTTGCCTCTCTGTGGTCTGCTAACAGTAAGATTTCATTTAGAGTACAGCTTTTGGCAGCTACTTTGGCTCATATGTCTTGGAGTGTTCATACCCCCTGTCCAGTGGTTGAGCATTCAGTGCAAGCTTATGTCCAGTCATCGGTCTGCTGATTTACCTATGCCCCACTGACATGTTAGAGGTTCCTCGGTCCCTCTGCTCTTGCAGGGTCTGTGCATCAGCCATGGCTGTGAGATACGTATCACCTTTGTGACTCCTAATAGGACATGTCCTCTCTGGTGGAGGAGTATACCCTCAGGTAAAATGGACTGGTGCAGGTGCTAGGCTTTGCACCAGATGCATGAATGTCTTCGCTCCCGAACCTCATTTCACATCCTTGTATGCATCTAATGAATATGAGTTGGCCAATTTAGGAGCTAGGATGAAGGGCCATTCTCCCTTCCCCTCCATGTTGTGATAACAGGAGATGTGTGTAAAGGCTGTGTAGTGGGAGCTGAGGCAGGAGCTCCTCTTTCTCATGGCAGTCAACCAGTCTGTGGTATGGCACATAAATGTGGGCAGTTGCTTGTAGCCCTTGTGCAGGAAGCAGTTTTGCATCTCTGGCAGTGGGCTGTTGGAAGATTTATTGCCCCCCAAGTCATTCACATTCTAGGAGAAGCACTTGTGCTGATGTACTCTGAGCAGCAGATTCAGTCCTTTCTTCAGGTGAAGATTTGTGAATCATTCCTGATATGACCTTTCAACATTGGTGCACCCTGAGGGTTAACCTATTCACCACTCAAAAGGACTGTCCTCTTCCTAGTCTGCTGACTTTAGCAGGGCACGAGGGAGTTGATGGTGGATGTATTCTCTCTACTGTGGTAGAGAAGGTTCCTCTATATCTTTCAACCATTCCCTCTGATTCTTCACCCGATTACAAAATTCAGAGAAGGACCAAGACTCGTCCATATTATTTGATGTCACCCAGGAATGGTGAGGTTATAGCCTGTCATGAAGTCTTTGTCATTTGACTTAGTAGCTGTCTTCATCTTAGTACCTGACCTATTTATTTACATTGATCACATTGTTCCATTACACATATGTCATCTTCTCAAACACTTCTTTGTGGCCATCTTTACTGTCTACACGTTCTCCACACTTTATACTGGTACCTGTAGGGTACCCTGTTAAGCTTTTCACAGTGACTGAATACCACATATTTCCAGCCAAAAGTGGTACTAGAATTGGCAGAATAGGCTTATAGATTCATAGATAACAACCAGGCTATTGATCTGGTGGATCTTTAAAACTGTAGCTATACATTCCCATGACAATTTTAGCCTGTATAGTTTAAGGATGAGTAACCTGGAGTTGAGCAGAACATTTATATGCTGCACCTGTACATGAGGGACAAGGGCACTAAACCTGGGGTGAAATTGTGGTTACCCATCCATTTTTTCCAGATTACGTTTAAATAGTGTAAGAGAAGTACTTTGCTTTATGTGGAGAGAGAGACTATTCTGAAAAAGTGGTGTTCTCTGTGATTACTTTGCTTTATGCGGAGAGAAAGACTATTCCAAAAAAACTGATATCTGTGATACCTATCTTTTCTTCCAGTTTGTACTATTTAAATTGTAAAACAGACTGAGATCTCTTGAGCAATTTGTTATACCATGGGACTTGCGAATATGTTGTAGGTCTGACAGTGTAGGGTCTGTATTGGCTTTGTACACAAGATTGCCCCTCAGTAGCTTGTATGACACCAAGAAGAGCGACAAGGATTCCAGATGGTCTGTATAATGTTTATGACTTACGTCCTTGATTTTCCTTAGTAAGAAGGTATTGTGACCATTCAGATTGTGTCATATTTTGACAGGTGCATACCAAAGTGGACATTATACTCTCTGATCAGCCTCATGAGTGTGGAATACAGCGGAATGGTCACATCCCTGATCTAGATGCAATACCCTTAGTAATAAGCTGTGCAATGAAAAAGGACCATCTTACAATAATGGATACCTAGTGATAGAAGGACAGTTTGTTGTCTGCATGTGTTCTCAGGTCCCTAACTGTTGGATCAGTTTTCAGGGGTGTGTTGTCGTAGGATACTGTTTATTTACTTATTGATATTTAGTTTTAGTCCGTGGTTTTGACACTAGCCATTCATGGGGGACAGGCCCTACAGGTTTGCAGATGACACACAGATTCTCCTGGTTGGCCATAAACCTTTAACAGTAGCTTTCACCTCCAAGAAGTAAACTCCATATCATGGCCAAAGGACTGATCTTTCGGGTACACTGCTAGTGATAGGCCTTTTATAGGAGGTAGAGCAGCCCAGACTAATTTCCTGGGTTCTGTTTGTAAACCAGTTTGCTATCCAGTGAGTTTTACAGGGTTATTATTTAGCTGGGATAGTTTATCTACGAAACCCGAGTGTGAGATGGTATTGAATGCCTTTTCAAGGCCTAAATATGTGGTGTGTACTTATTTGCCCTTATCCACTGCTTAAATAACCTTCTCAAAGAAATCAACCAGGTTAAGTAGGAAGGATATACCTTGACAAGTCTGAAATGGCTTTTGAGTTGAGAGTTTCTTGGTTACCATTTATTCTTTACATAGCCTTACAGATGAGGCTGGTCAGACTGATGCATTTATAATTTCCTGGGTCCATTGATGAACCACCTTTGTGCAAGGGGATGACTGCTGCTGTCCTCCATTTTTCCATCCTGTTTGAAAGCTACTGAATACCCAGTGTAGGGGGTCTGGCCCATAAGCAGCCTGATATGTTATCCCACCCCATAAAAGCAGTGTTCTTGGCCTAGCATAGTGCCTTGAAGAATTGTTCATGGGAGATTTGAGGGGGTGGTATAGATGTAGGTATGAGATATGGGAGTTTAGTAAGGGAAGGGATGAAGTTAGGATTACATTTATCTTGGCTGTGTCCTCTTGATCCGAATATGTGATATTATTTACTGTTATAGTTAAATAAGACTTTGTAGGTTGCCCTTTGCCTGGGTGACTGTTTTTACCTCGTATCTGGCTTTGGTCGATTTGATAAAGGTCCAGAGTGGCCTGTTAAGGTTAGCAAGTGCTTGTTTGCATCTTGAGAGTTACTTTTATCTTTTATATGCAATGATTTTTTTTTCATTTTATTATAGAGCCTCTTATGTTTGTGTGCCACTGTAGGAGTTTATTTTTGAATTTAGTATTTTTTTTTTTTTTGGTGGGGGGGGGGGATAAAACTGTGCAGCTATTCACATGAGCATAGAATTTGAATGTAAAGATTCCACATTAAGCAGATGGCTTATCAATTTGGAATGGGATGTTGAATTTAGCCAGGTCATCCTTCTGTTTCAGTAGGTTACACTTGGCATATATTTGGCATAATCTCTGAATACGGAAGACTCTTAGTTTACCGTAACTGAAGCAACCAGAAAAAAAATGAAGAACTACAAGGAAGATGGGAATACATTCCCTCTCTCCCCAACCTGAGAACAAGTCAAACCAAACAAATAGTATAAGGTACAGTATTAGTCAGGCCTATGTATAATAGTAACTCAAGCAATCAGAAACTGCAGTTATCCAGCATCTACCAATCCCCATGGGTTCCGGTTAACTGAGCGTTTACTCTATCAAGATGTCAGAGGATGCTTCCACCTTCACGCTTAAGGTGAATATGACTGATTGTGTGATCTGATTTGACCAGGGAGGCAATTACAGTTGGTAGGGAGCACAGCTGTCCAGTATTGGTGAGGGTTGGGGAGCAGGCTAACCGATCCAGACAGTTTATATTGATGTAGTTCGGAAATCTCGGCATATGTGTCAAAGGATGCATATGTTCCTTAGTTAATGGAGGGACAGTTCAAGTCCCCTAAGAGAATGTGTTTGGCGTAATGCATAGGGAGTTCATACTAGTTAGCTAGTTGTTATGGGCTAAGGTAGATAGGGAGGGGTCTTACAATTAGCAGTGATGGGATAATGATTCTTGTTGATAAGTCTGATGTGGAGAGGTTGTCTAATTAGTAAAGAAGTTTTTTTTTTTTTTTACAGATATGGAAACCCCACTAGCTTTAGTGGCATTATGCTGTGTGGTGGGAATTGAAACTTGCAGCGATGGGAGTGCTGTCAGTGGTCTATAACCAGGTCTCCATGCTGATGCATATATCTGTGCTTTCATGGGTAAGGAGTGCTTGTAGGGCATGGGGTTTATCTTTTAGGCCACTGTACCATCTACCATTCATATCATCCTTCATATGAGGCTGTATGAAGACAGTGCATGAGTTTTGGGAAGGCTAAGCACCCATTAGTATATTTGCTGTGGGCATATGGGGGGGGGGGGGCTGGCTGTTGTTGAGCATACCCTTTCCATTCAGATGCTTCCTGAATCCTGACATACCTACTGTAAAGGAAGGCCTCTGAAAATGGATTTAATAGATTTGTGCTCACCATTTTACTGAAGCAGGATGTAACAGATTTTAGTCAACATATCAGTTAGGCTGCAAGGAGGTCTTTGGAGTGGGTTCTTATTAACCTTCTACTATTCCATTTTAACTGAGTGGGTTTTCTGTTATGCAGCTGCTAATGGATTTTCATTGTGAGAATGTAAACAACATGTAAGAATACAGTAAATTGTGTGTGTCTGGTGACGTACAGGTTGTGCTTACTGAAGGGTGCAAAACTAGGTGTGCTGTGCTGGATCCCCACAACCACACTGTACAAGCATTTTTGGGTGCTAAGTGCTATTACTAACTGGGGGAAAAGATACATTTTGTGGAATTGGGGATCGTAGAAGATAGTTCAAACATCATCACTGCAGAAGACTTCCTTGTCGATCAGCTGATACAGTCAATGGATATGTCATTTTTTTAACTTAACCTGTATTTCCTCTTTGTATATATTTAATAAGGAAATCACTAACTGTGTGTGATGATGCAAAGGAGGTATTCAGGCAGTTATCAGTATGGGAGGAAAAACATTTACTGATGTAATGAGACTACACATGTTCTGTATTCTGTGCCTGACCTAGTAGCAGTGTCAGTGGCGGAGCAGGAAGGTTAGAATGCTCTGGGTTCAATTCCCACTCCAGGTGACTGGATTCACTTTTTTCATTGCTGTCACTGCAGTGCATTATTAGTAGGTATAGCGCTTCACTTAGGTGTGCTGTGCTTCCATTGAAAAGTTAAGCTGAGGTCTCATTTGCCCAAGTTGGTGGCAGTTTAGGTTGAAGTAAAAGAAACCGTGGGACTTATAGGAGTTGTCCTTATTCATAAAAAAATATATATTTCTATATGTTTATAATATGGACAGTATTTACACAAACTTTATATGCTTCCTTATTATCACTTATTCCCCTACCCTTATTTCTTTGATCATATCATTAAAATATTTTTTATTGTTTAACAGGTTGTTACATCTTCCTTTCCACAAAAAATGCATACAGCTTTATGTATGCATTCTTTTATATTATATTCACAAAAATGAAACTGTAATAGTGGAAATGATTGTGTTTTTTGTTTTTTTTGTTACACTCTAGTTCCGTACTTTTCTTCAAAATTATTTTTTCTCTGTGCAAAAAGAAAAGCCTCCGTCATTCCTCCTCTTGGCAGTTATTGTCTCCTTTCATCGTATTGTTTGTATTTCATAAACCCTTTCACAGGTAATTCATCTAAAGTCAGTCTCTGCAAAAATCTTTACATTCACACTTCCCTTCCATCGATCAAAGTCACGAAATAGACAAGACATTTCGGTTGCATGCTTCTGTCCTTCAGAAAATGCACGTCAATGCAATAAACTGTTATTGTGGCAGCTTTCAGAGTAAGCACAATTGTTTTAGCTGAGTCCTTATTTTTGTGGGATCTGTTCTAAATGATGCAGAGTCCCTTTCTCCTAATGATGTATGTGTGTGTTACAGGATTCTCACACTCCAGAATCTACACAAAGCAGGTACCTTCCCTTGCCAACTCATGGTTAGGCAACAGTCTGGCATCAAACAGCACCACCGCCTGGAGGAGTCTCACTTCTGTTTCAATCTGAACTAGCACTACCATGCCTAAAGAAGTTTCACTGCAATAATGCTGTAGTTGTTGGGCAGTCGTGTTTGATTCCTTTCTTAACTTTGATTTGAAGCCCATACTCATTTATTAAGTAATACTTTTACCTAAGACTTCTTAAATACATCACCTAATGCCCCTTTTCACTTCCTTTGGGATCCCATACTGTCCTAATATGTCCTGTAGCTGCAGTGTCTTAATGTCCTTCCATATCACTGTTGCAGTATTCATAACTGATGGGATCTCCTGCCAAGGATAGCTCAATGTCTGGCCAGTATAGCAATGCCTTTGCTACTTACAGGTGCCATGCATCACACATACTTTCCCTGTGCAAGGCGTAGGACATAAAGGTGACATACGGATGCACACACTTGGAAGTTCTATGTCTCAAGACTGAGTGCTGTCACTGAATGTCAGTCTGAATGCCTTCTACTGTGCTGGTTACTAAGCCATGTTTCAGATAAGTGCCCTGTTGAGGTTTATTCTTATCTTTATTTTTTATTTAGTGCTGGTTGAGTTTATGTCATCCAGAAAGGGAAACCGTCAGTGTGGGAGGCCCTATGAAGACCATCACAACCAGTGTCTCTTCTGTTTGGGTGCTTCACACAACCGTATGCAGCGTCCTGCCTACCATGCTTTTGTTCCCAAGGCTATATATAGTTGTCCCTCTTATTTTTATCTGTTTGTCTTGAAAACCAACGTCTTGAGTTGTTGGCTGAAGGTGCTGTGGCGGAATCTTCCTGGCCCGAGTGTCAACCATTGGCCAAGAAATTCAGGTCTGATACGGCTGCTGTTCCATCCTTCCCAGATGTCTGTCTTAAGGCTAGTGAAAGTCAGAGGATTGTGTGGTGGCTGCTTCAGATTCCTCTGCACCGAACCCTGACAGAGGTAGGCATGGATCTGACTTCTTGCATCTCCTCGGAAGCTGTACAAGTGTCTGCTGTATACACTGAGGGGGAACCTTGGCTGATTATATCTGGAAGGATTGAGGGGGGATTACGCAGATATTAGTTAGGGAGGAGATCCCTACTGTGCTTGTGTGTCGCAGAAGGTCTGACCCCCTGAGGGTGTTTCATATGGACATCCTGCAGAAAAAGAAAGATAAAATCATGCATATTTTCCCTGTAGTTAAGGATCCCCAATGTGAATGGCAGGATTTTACTTAGGGTTTTTTAATGCTTTAATGTCTTTAAAGTCTCCTCAAGGGGTGTCTGTGCCTGCCCGTCCCTGGTCTTCCACTCCTCTTAAAAGACCCTTGGAACTAGACTCCTCCAGATAAGGATCATGATTCTGGGAAAGAGTCCCTGGCTTACTCTTCTCAAATCCCTTCCCCTTTGGACTGTGGTTCAGAGGAAGAGGGTTCTATTAGTCCTCATTCCCCTTTGGAGGAACTCTCCTTTGTGGACACTGTTACCTGTATGATGGAATTTTCTAAGTGAGATTGCTCTCAAGTCTCTATATTCAGAAGAGATATTATGAGCTTCTCCAGAAGGAGTCTCCTAAGCCTTCTACTGTTCTCTCAGTTTTGGCTGCCCATCTGAATACCTTTTCAGCAAGTTCTGTATCCTGTGATTCTCAGCTCCTAGCACCCAAGAAACCTGGTGGATTTACAGAGGTACCTGATGAACATAAATTTCTTTATAAATGCTCTTCTGCTGATCCTTTTCCAATGTCTGTCTCTTCCAAGTTGTTGCGGTGTACTAAATTGCTTCATTCAGAAAAGGATAGTCGAGCCATGGAGAGGCCTGGTAAAAGATTTTTACTGTTGACACTTTATCCTTTAGAGCCATCTGCTACCAGACTCCTATGAACAGGTATGTTTTGGCCCTCATTTCTCAGGTTTCCCAACTGGATTCTGACCTTAATGATTCTGAGGGGAAAACTTCTGCCCTTTCCATGTTGGGCTGTAACTCTCAAGTTGCTTGCCACTCTATTAAATGCAGCAAAGATGTAGCTGATGTCTACTCTAGGACTGCTGCTTTTGGCTCTGTTATGACGCATTACTTTTGGCTTTATCTTCAGGCTTTGCATGATGACATCAAGGCCAAACTGTTGGATGCTTCTTTGGATAATAATTTTTTTTTTGGTGCTGCAGCTGCTGTTGAACTTTTCAAGTCTCTCCAGGATAAGGATGAAGCCTTGCAAGAGTTGAAACATTTTTGTTTCTCCTATTTCTAAGTTTCAGAGGAATTACTCCTCTATCTGATTTTGTTCTCAGGTAGTCTCACCCTCCACCTAAAGTAAAAAAGGGTTCTAGACATGTGGCTCCTGCTAAATCTACTGAAACCCCTACCTCTCAGAAGCCTGCTTTTCAGGATAAGCCAGGTTCCATTTGACAGTTTGCGTTCCCTTCCCTCCGCCAGGTTCCCTTAACCTTTTGTCTTTCTCTGTCTCTTCCAAATTGGTTAAAGATCACAACAGACTCTAGGGTTCTGTCCATTATCTGCCAGGGATATTTCATGGTTTGGAAATCCCTTCCTCCCTTTTTTGGCATCCCTCAACATTCTCAGGAACAACTTCCTCTTTTTTTTTTTCAGAGGTGCTCCATTTTCTTTTGATCCAGGGTGCTGTTCAAGCTGTACCTCCTGCCCAGGTTGGGAGGGTGTTTTAATTCCAGAATGTTTTTGGTTCGGAGAAAGAAGGGCACTTGGAGACGAATTCTGGATCTTTTCCAGATCAACACCTTTCTCAAGATTCCTTCCTTTCGGATGTTGTCTCTTCAGACTTTCTCCCTCTTCTTCCACAGGCCATTCTGGTTTGTCTGGATCTCAAGGATGCCTGTCTTCATAACCCCATCCATCCCATTTTCAGAAAATGTTTGTTTCTCTGTTTCTTCTTTGCATTTTCAGTTCTCTGCTTTGCCCTTTGTCCTCTCTACTGCCCCAAGGTATTCATCGCATTCCTCGCTCCTGTCATTCCCTTTTGCAGGATGAGAGGAGTTCATATATTTCCTCATTCAAGCTTCTTCCCCAATGCTCTGCTTCAGGATCTCAAGTTTACTATCTGCATGTTGCAGAGTCTGGGGTTCATTATAAACCTTCAGGAATCGGCTCTGACCCCTTCTCAGTGTCATATTTTCCTTGGTTGAAGGATACAGATCATCCCCATGCTGGCATCTATGCCTGCTTCCAAGGCTCTGTCTCACATTGCCTTTTTCCAGTCTTTTCTTCTGGCTTCAGTCATGGCCAGAGACTTTCTCAGGATCCTCAGGTTTATGCTTCTGCCATTCCTATGCTTCCTGTGGCCAGGCTTCACATGAAAACGCTTCAGTGGTACCTCAAGTCAGTGTGGCTCCAATATTGCCAGTTCTTGGACTTCCAAATCCCTTTCCTTCTTTTTTTCAAGTTTGAGCTTCAGTGATGGAGTCAACTTTCTTTCGACCAGGGCTTCCTTTCCAGGTTCTATTCCTAACCCGAGCTTTTTACAGACTCCTCAGACAGGGAATAGGGGGCCTGCTCCTGTGTTCTGTCGAAGTTCAGGGTCTGGCCTCTTCATCAGAGGTTGGACCAAATCATTAAAAAGAGAGATGAGGGCTCTGCTTCTAAGCTTGTCAAGCTTTTCATTCCCTCTTTCATCCCGGACCCCTCAACGTTTTCGCAGACAACACTACAGTGATGTGGTATGTCGACAAGCAAGGGGGTAAAGGTCCTACCTTGTTTGCAGGCTAGCTCTTCAGGTCTGGGATCTAGCTATCCAGTATCAACTGACTCTTTCAGGCAGTTTGCATTCCCTCAGAGCACAGTCCTAGTAGCAGACATTTTGAGCAGGTTCAGTATACCAGCTCATGAATGGATGCTTCACAGAGATGTATTCCTGGACAGTGTCCATCGGTGGGATATTCCTTAGATCTTTTTGCCTCCCCTCTGAACAGACAACTTCCGTTATTCTGTTCCAGAGTCACAAGTCCTCCGGCTTGGAAAGTAGATGCTCTGTCTTTCCTTGGAAGGGGATGTTTCTGTACACACTTCCTTCCCTTCCTGTGTTACCACAAGTCTTGCACAAGATCTGGCAGGACTCTACAAGAATCTTGCTAGTGACTTCCTTTTGGCCTAACAGCATGGTTCCCCCCTTCTTTCTCACTTGGCCATGGGCAATCACCACAAGTTACCTCACCGGATGGATCTTCTCACACAAGACAAGGGAACTGTTATCCATTCTCACTTGTCTAGTCTTCAGCTGATGCTGTGGGTGATAGGGTTTGATCCCTTTTAGGCACCTCTTTTCTGATAACATGCTTCAGGTCCTGCAGGAGGCCAGGAAGCCCACTACCAGGAAATCATGTTTGTCCAAATGGAAGATATTTTCTCTCTGGTGCCTCTCACAATCAGGATCCCCTCTCTGTGGAGTTTCCTCTGGTTAGTTCTTACTTTTGTGATCTGCTCCACGCTGAGTTGGCATATTCTTCAGTTAAAGTTCGCCTGTCAGCAGTTTCTGCTTCTCTGCCCTTGACTTCTCCTCCGACCTCTAGATTTGAGATCAAGCAATTTCTTAAAGGCATTCTTCATATCAGACCTCCCAGGAAGCCTATTCTGCCTTCCTGGGACCTCAGTTTTGTCCTTGAAAAATTGACGGACTCTGGCTCCTTTTGAGCTTTGTTGCTTCATCATCCTTTCAACATAGGTTCATAGGTTGGTACTCGGCTATCGGCCCTAGGGCCTATACAAGCCTAGCCATAACAATTCCCTGGATATTTCTTCCCACAATATGTACTTCCCTGGACCCCTGTCTAGCAGGGCGACTGACGTGATCCCCGGTGAATTTCCTATCTCCCATCCAATCGTCAAGGTTCCTTTTGAAGAGAGCCAAGGAGGCACTCTGCTTGACATGTATGGGCAGTCTATTACAGAGTATGGGGAGACTGGGTCAGCAACCTATCCCTCCAGCATGTTTTGTTCATTGTGATGACAAGGTTTAGATCCCTAGAGCCTTGAACCAGGTCACTTCTTTCTTAGTTTTCCACAGAGGCTGTCTCTCTTCATACTAACCCTTCTTTTATGCCTAAGGTGGTGAATGTGCTGTCCCTTAATCATTTTAGTCATTTGCCTTCCTTTTTTCTTTCTCCGCAGTCTACCAGTGAGAAGGTTCTTCCCACCTTGGATTTGCATAGACAGCTCTGATATTATTTGGGTAAAACTAAAGCTATTCGCAAATCTGAGCAGTTTTTTTTTTGTTTCCTTTCATCCCAGGTTTTGGGTTTAGCTGTTTCTATGTAAACCATCTCTTCTTGGATTTCTAAAGCCAATTCTTTTTTTTTATTGTTTTCATGGTAAGTGCCTTTCCTTATCAGTAAATGCCCACTCTACCAGGGCTGCTGACTGCTGACTCTTCTGATGCATTTTTTAAGGGATTGGATACCACTTCATTCTTAAGGCTGCTACTGGGTCTTCTGTTCATACCTTCACTAAGCATTATAAGTTTGATGTTATTTCCAGGGCTGGAGCTGGTCAGGGCTATCCCACATTGGTTCTGCAGGGCTCTTCAATGCTGTCCATCTCCCAGGTTTCCTCTTGAGCCTTTGTACTCTCCCTTCAGTTATGATGAGTGCAGCAGTGATATGGAAGGACATAATTCAGTTTTGTAAAATCTTACCATAACAGTAGACATCATTCTCTTCACTGTTGTAGTATTTGTTCCCTCCCTCCCTCCCACCCCGTCTCCTGTAGCCTGTTCTTTCTTGCCCTCCTGGCTGAGGGGCTCTTCTCACTTTTCTCTTTCTGGATGCAAATGTTTTTCCTTGTCCATAGGGATATTTTGTTCCTCCTGGAGCTTTTTCATTTCTGTGGGTGTGCATCCATGTGCCACCTTTATACCCTCAGCCTTGAGCATGGAGTGCATGTGTGAAGTAAGGTGCCTGTAAGTACTAAAGGCTTTGGTATACTGGCCAGATGTTGGGCTGTCCTTTGCAGGAGATCCCGTCAGTTATAAATACTGCATCAGTGAATAGAAGGATATCTACTGTTATGGTAAGATTTTTGTGCAACTGTTTATAGGTGTGTACTAGGCAAATGGCCCTGGAGTCTTTACAAGCCTAGCCCATAGGATTACCCTGGCATCATGCCACCCGACCTTAGTTTCCAGTGCCTCTGTCAAGTAGAGCCACTGGAGTGATCCCCGGGGTGAATTTTCTATTTCCCATCCACTCATCATACACACACACACACACACACACACACACACACACACACACACACACACACACACACACACACAGTTGCCAGTACTGAGATTAGAACACATGCCTATCTAGTTACTTCTACTACAGTGTTACGCACTTATCAGAAATGCCACGGAGTAATTTATTGTATGGCTTCTTGATATCACGTTACTATTCTTTTCATGATTCCTCTTCAAATGCCAGCCACCACTGCTTTTATCAATATTAACATTAAAATTTCTTCTGTTCACACTATTTTCTTCATCCTGTAACTACCACCTCAGACCTGTTTTCACTTGCTTTCATCTTTAGTTTAGAGTCAGTATAAAGTAACTGGTCTCCTTTTATTGATTTCTTTAGCTGCCTCTTTTTATTGTAACATTTTATGACACCTGTACCTATGTCCTCATTCTGTCTTCTCTTTTTTCATGCAATTATAAGAAACATTCTTTGTGTGTGTGTTAAAACTCCTGTCTTGTATCAGCTGTTCCTGGTACTGTGTTTCATAGATATTCCGAGGCTAATAAGTTGCACAATCATTCGTGCCAGTACCCTTTGTCATTGCATAACTTCCTTCTCCAGGAGGGCTATAGCAGTCAGTCCCAGAGTAAATTTGTGACTACCCATCCAGTCATCTAGGTTATGTTAAAGGAAAATGTTGAGTTATGCTGCTAACATTCAAAGGAAGTTTATTCCTGTGGTTTGGATATGCTGGGTTATAAACCTGCCCCTCCTTCATATCTTATTTATCAGGTGGTGAAGCTTTAGAAACCTGGTCCTAGTACTGTTGAAAATATTTGACTTGAAAAAATACAGAATAATAGTTCTCTAACTGTATATATGGCTGTATCCTTTTCTGACATGTCTCTGTATTTCTGTGCTTAAGCATTTCGCTCCCCATATATTTTCTTTTTTATTATCCTGTTTATTAACATATGTCTTATACTCCTCTATTTCGGAAATTCTTGTCTGAGTCCTTACAACCCCCATATTTCACATGGTCATTATATTTACGTGGTACCTGAAAAGGGCTGATTTTCTCTTTGTTTCCTTTCACAGAGTATTTCTGTCTGTGTAACAAGCATATATTTCTCAGTATATCCATCACTCACTCATTTATGGAGCTGACTATCTCCATCAACTGTGCTGTTGTACTTCATGTATTTTTATCTGTACGTCTGTTTTCCATGCTCATGCCAATACCTCTTGATTTCTTTATAAAGTTGCTTGTATTTGTTTTTGTAATTTACCCATCACACTTCCTTGTATTTGTTTTTATAATTTATCCATCACGTCCAAATATAAAATGCTTTCATTTCCTTTTTCTTTTTTTAAATAATTTTGCTTTTCCTTTTCTTGGGACTTGCAATTCTGCAGATATACCTGTTAACCTTTTCAAACCCTTTTGTTATATTGTTATTCTGTTCTCCAGAGTATATTTGTTATGCAAGTGTATACTGTTTCCTTACCTAATGTTTAATATTGGACTGATGTTTTCCATTTTTTGCTTACAAAGTTTCAGATCTTTTTCTTTTTGCTTATAAATTACATTTAGTCACCCAACACAACCTATCTCTGTGCATTAATTCCCCCAAAATACTTCATCTTTTCAAATAGCTTCTCCCTTTCCTTGTCACATGTGCACACATACACAGTTAATATCCTTAATACTTTCTCATTCTACAGTCTATCCGTAATCTCACTGGTTCTCTCTCCATAACGACTAAAATCATGATTCCTGTATTATTTACCAAGAATACTGTCCTTGAACACCTGTTTGTTCCCATTATTCACAAAATGTCCCTTTCCCATATTTATTGCAACTTTTCCCTTTCCTTCTCTTTAATATTTTTGATGTCTAGCAAACTTATATGTTTTTAATTTGTTTACACGTTTGCAGTATAGTAAATCTTCTGCCTTAATTCATTATAACATTTAAGAATGTTACTGAAAAACACACCCCTCTTTAAATCCTGCTGATCTGGTTGTCCCATTCCTTATGCTCTTCGTGTTTCACTGTTGCAGTCATCACATTTGGGTTATCTGCTTGCAGTAGCCCTCAGTCGGCCTGGTTATTAAAGTCTTGGGCCCTGCGTCGGCTGCTGTCTCATCTTCCATGACGTCAGGGGTATAAAGCATGCAGCCAATGCCATTTTATGTCGTTCTTGCCGGGCAGTGCCCAAAGCAGAAGCAGTTTGCAAGTGCCGGTCGGCCGACTCCTGAATTTTTCGTTTTCGAGTTTCAGAACCGAAGTCTTCAACTAAAACTTTTGAGTTTCAGAACCAAAGTCTTCAACTAAAGCTAAGTACCCTGTTGGGGAAACTTTTTCTTGCTCTAGACCGATGTCAGTAAAAGTCCATAATTGTATTTCTTGTGGAAAGCAAATACCTCACAAAGATTTTAATTCGTACTGCATTCCTTGCCTAGGCCCTGACCACAACATACCTCGCTGTTGGTTTTGTGCCTTATTTAAGCAATAAACTATTCGTCATCGATATATTTACGCTTCTAAATATTTTGGTACTCTGTTAAATTATCCAGATGTGTCTTCGGTAAGCCATCCAACTACCGACATTCCAAAAAAACGCAAAGATAAAGACAGAGACAGGCCGCCTAGGTCCAAAGCTGCCGACGACACTTCTCCTAAGCCAGTCGCCAGTTCGCCGGTACTCAGTGAGGCACTTTTGCAGCCCCTGATACCCACTACTTCAGATTCGCAGGCCTCTACTGAGACCCGTTCAGAGTCCGGTATTCCGTGAGATGCTTCAACTGTGGAACCTGCAGATGTCTCTACCTTGGATGGGTCCGGACCCACTGTGCATGCACCAGCTTCTGAGGGTGTATTCAGGCCTACTGACTTGCATATAAAACCAATACCATCTTCTTCTTCAAGGCCTAAAACTAAACTATGCCTAGAAAAACGACGCCCAGACCGCATGGTCAGGCCTCTGTGCCTAAAAAACAAATGAATAGAATGGCTGAAGACCTTATTACTTTAATCAGAGGAAGACAACCTTCCCCCTCTAAGAGACTTAGGACTGAATTTGCTTATGATACTTCTGACCAGGATTCTGAAATTTCTGTTTCTTCGGACGACCAGGATTTACCCATATCTACCTATGAGGATTCGGATGCAGAGGACTTTGTTCCCTCTGCTCCCCCAAGAGGATTTCTCTTTTGTTGAAACCCTGCATACTCTTAGGGAGCACTTTCACTGGGAAAGCCAAGATTACTCTGATTCTAAAAAGAGACTTGGGGATTTCTTACTCCTGCCTCAACACAGGCCTTTAGCTATCCCTCCTGTACTAAACATTGTTGATGATGCCTTTTCGGAATCTAGTTTGGCCCCTGACTCTCTTCCTGCTGCTCCCAGAAAACCTGATGGATATTACAGGGTTCCTCACTCTCACAAGTTCCTTTTTAAAAATCCTACTGTGGATCCTGAGACCATTTCACAGGGACTCAAGGGCATTAAGGCTACTACTGCCAAAAATCCTACCCCCTCTGATAGAGACTCCAGGGCACTGGATAGATGGGGTAAGAAAGTATACACTTCTGCAACCCTGGCCATTAGGGTCTTAAACTGCCAGTTTCATATGTTAAAGTATCAGCAGCATATTATTGGATTGCTTGAACAGAAAATGATGTTGATTCCCGACTGTGCTGAAAATAAGGATTTACAGGATTTAATGCATTCTGCTAAACAGGTTGGAAAGCATACTTTGCAATGTGGTTTTCATTCACTAGAGGCATCTTGCAGGGCTGCTGTCACTGGGTCTGTACTTAGAAGGCATGCTTGGCTTAAGGAGCAATCTTTGCCAGATCATGTTAAAGCTAAATTGCTGGATGCTTCCTTAAATCAGGACCGCCTGTTTGGCAACAAAGCAGAAGTTGTTCTTAAAAAGATGGAGGAAAAAGCTAAATCTATGCAAACTGTTAAAAATTTCCTACAAGTACAGCCTCCAAGATTTAGTAGGCATTGGCCTTCTAAGAATTGGTCTTTTCCTGCCTCTTCCAGGCCTTCTCAGTCCAAACCCACAACTAGCAGAACACCCAGGCTTCAGTCCCAGGGTATGCACAGGACTAAGCAGTGGGGGGGGGGGGGGCTCCCACTTCCAAATCAGGGAGTAGTAAGACTCCCCCTATGGTAAACTGTCTCAATTACTTAACTTTAAACTTCCAAGCACTTCTCAACTGACTGCTTCTTTAGGGGGAAAGATTGCTCTACAGGCAAAAAACTGGGAACTCATTACCCAGGACAAATGGGTTTTAAATATAGTTTCCCAAGGATACAGATTTCAACTCCACATGTTACCAACCCCAAACGGTTGGCCAGATATACCCCCAAGTCAGTGGGCAGAGGCTCAAATGCAAGTACTCTCTCTCTCTCTCTCTCTCTTAAGCATAAAGGCTATTCATACTGTACCAGAAGAGGAAAAGGGACAAGGTTTCTACTCAAGACTTTTTCTGGTACCCAGAAAAGACAACTCATGGCGTCCAATCCTGGACCTTTCTATCTTAAACACCTTTTTGGTGATTCCAAAATTCAAGATGCTTACTCGTCACCAGTTACTTCTTATGCTAGGCAGAGATGCCTGGTTGACAACACTTGATATAAAGGAAGCCTTACCTGCACATCCCAATCAGGGAATCTTGCAGAAGATACCTATGCTGCAAAGCAGGCTACATGCACTGTCAGTTCTCTGCACTGCCCTTTGGCTTATCTACTGCACCCAGGGTATTCACAAAGTGCCTTGCTCCAGTCATTGCATTTTGCAGGCAAATAAATATTCAAATATACCCATACCTGGACAATTGTCTAATTCAGGCAGAAAGCCAGGACATAACTTTTGAATCATCTGTCATTTGTACAAAAGATGCTAACCTGTCTGGGGTACACCATAAACAAAAAGAAATCACATCTGGTACCCTGTCAACAAATTATATTCCTGAGAGCAAGCTTGAACACAACTTCCCAGATGCCGTTCCTCATGCCAGAGAAACAAATTCATTTGACAAGTTACTTCAAACTAATGGCCACAAAAATCCTGCTATCTGGAAGGCAAATACTGCAAGCCTTGGGGTCCGTGGCCTCCTGCATTCTACTAATTCCATATGCAAGACTGCATATGAGGAAACTACAATGATATCTAAAAAGCCTATGGAGTCAACATTCTCAGGACCTAAAAGCAATGATTCCTATCATACCAAGAGTTCCTTTGGTGGACAGAGGCCTGCCACCAAAAAAGGGACTACCATTCACTCTACCCCCTGCCACCCAAACCCTAACAACAGACACATCAGACTATGCATGGGGGGCTCACCTGGCAGGGAAGTGCATTCAGGGCAAATGGAACCCAAGTCAAATGCACCTGCATATCAATCCGAAAGAAATGTTAGCTGTACAGAATGCTCTGACAGCCTTCGAGGACCACATTCTTCCAAGACAGTTAATGATAAAGACAGACAACACCACTGTTATGTGGTATATAAACAAGCAGGGGGGTACCATTCTTATCCCCTCTGCAGACTAGCCATGGCTCTGTGGAATACAGCCTTGAGCTGCCAAGTGGATCTACAGGCTCAATTCTTGCCAGGAAAATTAAACACACTGGCAGATGAACTAAACAGAAATCTCATGGACCCACATGAGTGGAAACTGGAACAAAGGACTTTCAACATGTTGATAAACAAATGTGAGAGCCCAAGTGTAGACCTGTTTGCCCCCCCCCCCCCCGAACTACCAGTTGGACAAATTCTGCACAAGGACTCCCCACAAACAAGCTTGGAATGATAATGTTCTGTCCTTCAACTGGAAAAATCTATCAGTTTATGCTTTTCCTCCTCTACCTCTGCTCTCCAAAGTACTACTAAAGATCAAACAGGACAAACCAAGGACGATACTGATTGCACCAGACTGGACAAGCCAACACTGGTGCCTCCTCTTGCGCATTTTGTCACTGCTGGCTCCATGGCACCTGCCTCAGACCCCTACCCTGCTGTCACAGCAGGAGAGCCAGATTCTGCAACCTCAGCTTCAAACCGTGAACCTGGCAGCCTGGCTAATTACTTAATCTCTCTGTTACCATCCCTCAGTAAACAAGTGTTGGATGTCATTTTGGAGGCAAGAAGGCCTAGTACTAGAAAGTCTTATGCTGAAAAATGGAAAAGATTCTGTGCCTGGAATCAAACTCAAGGGATGGGCACAGCAGCGCCCAATTCTTCAATACTTAACTGAGATGCTTCACAAGGGCTTTTCTTTTTCCTCCATCAAAATTCATGCCTCAGCCATTTCAGCACATTACAACACAGAACCACCCCTCTTCTCTCACCCACTACTCAAGCAGTTCCTCAGAGTGGCCAAAAACATAAGACCACCCAGGAGAGCCCCAACTCCAGCCTGGGACCTTAACTTTGTATTTGAAAAACTCACTCTTCCTCCTTTTCAGCCAACTGCAAGTGCAGAGTTGGGAAAACTGCCTTCCTTTTAGCAATTACTTCAGCAAGAAGGGTTTCTGAATTAAAGGCCCTTATGGCAGTGGAGCCTTTCATCATGTTTCATGCGGACAGGGTGTCCCTCATGACCAGTCCCTCCTCCATGCCCAAGGTTGTATCCAGTGTGGCTCTTAATCAGTCCATTCATCTGTCAACCTTCTTTTCTAATCCACAGAACAAAGGGGAACGGATACTGCACTCCTTAGATGTGCACAGACAACTTGGATTTTACTTGGACAGGACTAAACCTCAAAGGAAGTCTGAACAACTGCTGGAGGCATTTGCTGCAGGGGCAGAGAGGAAGGCTATTTCAAAGCAAACTATTTATTTCTAAATGGATAGGCCATTGCATTCATATCTGCTGTAAGCACCATGGAAAACCTATCCCACAGGGGATTAGACCCCATTCAACCAGGGCTGCATCTACCTCTACAGCCTTTCTCAGAGGTGTACCTACCAGGGACATCCTAGAAGCTGTTACCTGGAGTTCTGTACATACTTTCACCAAGCATTACCCTTTACCAATTTTCTCTAAATCCAGAGCTGGCTTTGCCACTGCAGTCTTGCAGGGCCTTATAGCTGGTCCTAATGCTTTCTAAATGCCTCCTCCCATCCTTAGCTTTGGGAATCTACCCAAATGTGATGACTGCAACAGTGAAACACGAACATAGTACAGTTGTGTACACTTACTGTAAATGTAGATGTTCGAGTGTATTCACTGTTGCAGTCCTGGTTACCCTCCCTTCAGTCCCCTGACTTCTTTTGGCTATACCTTTACTCTCCTTTACTATGCTTAAAAGCTTTTTGGTGTATCTGCTTTTTTGTTGGAGGTGTAACCTTATGTCTGTGTGTATGTGTGTGTGTGTATGTGTATATATATATATATATATATATATATATATATATATATATATATATGTATATGTATATATATATATATATATATATGTATGTGTATGTGTATGTATATATATATATATATATATATATATATATATATATATATATATATATATATATATATAATTGCTTCCCATTAGGGGGCACCTGACATCTGGGGCAAGAAAAACTGATAAAATGGTGTCGGCTGCATGCTTTATACCCCTGACGACCTGACGTCATGGAAGATGAGACAGCAACCGATGCAGGACCCAAGACTTTGATAATCAGGCCGACTGAGGGCTATTGCAAGCAGATGACCCAAATGTGATGACTGCAACAGTGAATACACTCTAACATCTACATTTATGGTAAGTGTACACAACTGTACTTTCCTATGCCTGACATGGCCTACTTTTGAAATTTAGCCTTCTGTGGCTTCCCATTCTTCACTTTCATTTTGGGCAAAACCGGTTTCCCATACAATTCATTTTTCAGTTTGTTTGCATGTCAGGCCAATCCCTTACATTTTTCACTTCACTTTCCCTTTCCTCTGCCCCCCATTTTTCTTCTTGCTCTGCCTTTCATATTTCCAGATCTACATTGTCATTATGCTCTACATTCTATGTTTAATGATAAAATTAAATGATTTTTTTGTCCTCTTACCACACGATCCATCCACCAGTGCCCTTCTTTACCACAGGAGTACCTAGCTTATCTAGTGCCCAAAGCCATTCCGTGATATGGTGTCCCTCAACGTTATTAAGCAGCAGAAAAAAAAAGTCCGCAATATGGTGGCTGGTGCTCCTGAATTCAAGAGCCACCAGGCCAGCCATGTCCAGTTTCTGCATCCCTCACCCCTCTCCTCAGCTGAGGAGGAAAAAAAAAAAAAAAAAAAACAATTTCTGCAATCATACACCCGGGGCACCTGAAATGCAGGAGCCAGTCTGGTCTTGTTTCTGCACCCTGCCCTGACTGTCCTTCCACAGATATTGGTTTAAAAACATTTTTTTTTCCTTAAAACTATTGCAAATTGCTTATGACAAACGTAGCAAGCAGTTGCTACAGTTCAGACTGCACACAGAGCACTGCAATGCTTTGATCCCAAATGCAATTATCATCATCATCAACCCCCCATTTCCCAATTTTCTACATAGGGTCAGGGTGTTATGTTAAATGTCGCCATCTCTCTCGATTGAATGCTACACTCCTGCCTGACTGTTGCAGATCTTCTCTCACACAGTCGATCCACCTCTTTGCTAGATGTCCTTGTTTCCTCTTACCTTTTTCCTGTCTGTCACAAATCTTCTTCATCAAGTTGTCTTCTGCTTTTCTGCATAGGTGCCTGAACTACTGTAGTTTGTTCTTTGATCTTTTCTGCAATTGGAGCTGCTTTGGCTTCTGCTCATTTCTTCATCATTTCTTTATCTGTTCCACAGTGTGCATCCTACCACCCATCTCAACCACTTAATTTCCATCACCTCTAGCTTCCTCTTTTGCTCTGCCTTTACTGCCCAGGTTTTTGTACCATACAGTTGGAGGCTGATACAGTGATACTTGGTCACACCACTGTTTTGTACAACTAACTTTTCAGTTTCTTCGGCATTCTTCCGTCATACACTACGTTTGACACTCTGTGCCATTTAGCTGCAGCTCCCCTGATTCTGGCTTTGACCTCTTCATTCAGACTTCCCTTCTCTTAAACCACCCCTCGCAGATGCTTGAATCTGTTAACTTGTTTCACTCTCTTCTCTTTCGATTTCAAGGTTCTTCTGTATCTTTTTTATTTAGGTGCTACACAGGGCCACACTCAATGTAATATCAGACATTTGTCCCTAAGACGCTATGCAGCTGTTGTCTTTCCTTTCTATTTATCTGGAATACAAACATCTGAAGTTATTGACTTTGGGTACCATGGCCGAATCCACTCACCCTGACATTTAGCTGCCTCCTAAGACATAAGACGCTATGCAGCTGTTGTCTTTCCTTTCTATTTATCTGGAATACAAACATCTGAAGTTATTGACTTTGGGTACCATGGCCGAATCCACTCACCCTGACATTTAGCTGCCTCCTAAGACAAAAGCTAAAAGAATCTGCTACTGCTGTCCAGCTTCCACTAGATGTCTTCCTTGCATTGGATGAAGAACCTGAGGACCTGCAGTGCTGATGGCAGATCCCTCGCCACAACTCAGTTGAAGGCTGATGCAGAGTTGCCCACTCGTAGGTCCGCTGAGACTGAGCATGTGTCTGGTATAGATGTAGATGAGGGGAAACTCATCTGATTATGTCTAAAGAGCCTATGGGGATCCCCAGATTTTAGTTAGGGAAGGTGCCTGGTACCCTCGTTGAATCCAAGAAGGGATCTGAACTGCCTAAATTTGTCAAAGCAGATGTTGCACTTAAAAAAAACAGAAGGTTACTGTACATCAGTGGGGTACTCCTCAAGTAGATCCTTTTGCTTCCCCTCTGAACAGACAATTTTCCTGATTATGTTCCAGAATTCCAAGTCCATTGGCTTGGAAAGTAGACAACGTCTTTTTCTTGAAAAGGATTTTCTTGTATGCTTAGCCTCCTGTTCTGTACTTGCCAGGGTCTTGCATAAAATCATGTGGGCCACACCCAAAATCTTGCTGTTGACTCTTTTTTTGGCCCATAGAGAACTGGTTCCCCTTTCTATTTTACCAGGCCAAGGGCAGTCATCACAAGTTACCTCACAGAATGGATCTTCTCACTGAAGACAGGAGGTCTGTCATTCACGATCACTTGTCCACACTTCAGCTGACACTTTCTGTGATAGAGTTTTGATTCCTTTCAGACAGCAATTTTCTGAGGATGTGCTTTGGGTTTTGCAGGAGGCCAGAAAATCCGCTAGCAGAAAATCCTTTGTGGCGAAATGGAAGAAATTCTGTATTTGGTATCTCAAGCATGGCCCAGGACCCTTTCTTTGTGTGAATTGCTCAATAGTGGTTTGGTATATTCATCTGTTAAAGCTGATTTGTCATCCATTTCTGCCAGTCTGCATTTGATTGCACCTTTGGCTTCTAGTTTTGAAGTCAAACAATTCCTAAAAGGGGTTCTGCATGTCAGTTCCACAAGAATGCCTATTCCTCCTTCTTGAGACCTAAACTTTGTTCTTGACAAATTGACTGTCTCCTTTTGAGCCCGCTTTTCTTCTTCTTCCCTGCAGCATTGTAGTTGGAACATGTTTTGTTGGTGGCTTTTACTTCTGCCAAAAGAGACTGTGAACTCCAGTCTGTCATAGTGTCTCCTCCTTTTTTGTTTTTTCACAAAGACAGATTGTCTCTTTGTACTGATCCTTCTTTTATGCGCAAGGTGGTTAATGATTTGTCTTTGAATCCATCTATTCATCTTCCTTCCTTTTTTCCTTCACCACATTCTGCTAGTGAGAAGATATTACACACCTTGGATTTACATAGCTCAGAAATTACTTGGATAAGACAAAATACATCAGAAAATTTGAGAAATGTTTTGATCCGATGTTGTGTGCTCTGTCTGGCTTCATCGTGAGTGATTTTGGATCCAACACTGGCCAATTGTAATGTCTTTATCCTGTTTGTCTCTACCTCCCTTACCCATAACTCCTTACTCCTTCATCAACTCCTCAGATCTAGTTTGTCGCCATTCATGTCTGTAGCTTGGTGTTTGGCTCTGCTCATCTTTTTCTGTTTAGAGAAGTTAGTGGTGTTTTGGTAAGATTATTTTTTCTCTTACCATCTTTGTCATTCTTTTTGTTCTTTGTGTCTTTTTATGCCTACACATATATTTTCTCAGTTTTTAATGACTGAGACATTTCCAGTCTGGACTCTCAGCGGCAGAATGTTTTATGAAAATGCAATATATATATTTTTAATATTTTTAACATCATACTATCATATGATAATATTTAAATTGTCATAGTTTTATGAATGACATTAAAATAGGAAAGCGTACACTTGCATTTCACTGAATTTAAATTGCCGTATGCAGGACTAGCTACCTTAAAGGGATTTCTTCCCATATATGGGCATGACTTCCTTGAGAACCAGAATAACAGCTGTGACTGCATTAATTATAGGTATAACCTACATTATTGATCTATATGAACTTATATGAAGTCATGTAATGAAGAATATGTGTACTTTAAAAGTATTTTAAATTGTAACACATTTGTTTTCATCATTGGATGTATATATATCAGCGCTATATTGACAAACTATTTTAATTGCATCTGATTTGTTTGTTAATTGATTGAATAATTGGTAATACTTTTTAGTATAAAAATGGCAGAAATTTTAGTGAAGATTGTAACCTGATGAAGCGCACTCTGTTGCGTGAAAGCGCTCGTTTTTATTAATAAAAAGATTCATACTTTGTTCCTCGTGGTGGTTTCAAGCAATATTTGATCTTCAGTCTTCTGTTTTTGGTGCAAGGAACCTTTGGATGATCGGCTTTTGTCTTTTGCTATTGGTATTCCTTTTTGTGCTTAGCTGATCAACACACGATGGAAATGCCGAACATTGAATTAGATTATAATCCAGTAAGTACTGTGACGAATGATAACTGGAATTGTCTGTTCTATCAAAAAGAGAATCCGCTATTACGAATGGATATTAATGGTGATGCCCATATCAGTCCATCCAACAGTAGTGAGAATCTGCATGAATTTTTTGGAAGTCTAAGAAACCTGGAAAATGACCTTTATCGCCTGCATAGGCTGGTCTGGCAGAGAAGACATCTACAAGCCTGCGTACATTTCAAAGTTATCCCCCGTGGCATGCGGGTTCTGTGCATGCCGACTTATGGGGATAGCCATCCAGAATTACTTCGTCAATGGCAACAACTAAACATTGATTTTGGGAACAGATACATCCAGCTGCTGCTAGATTATTTTACACCGATTGAAGCGGAGCTTCTAGTGAAGGTAGAGGAACAACACAAATTTCTCATTACTAATTACCAAACTGAATTTTGTAGTTCAAAGTTGCAAGCCATGAACAGGCAATTAGCATTATATAGTAATAAGTTAGAACAGATTAAAGTTAGAAAATTAAGGCGGGATTGTGAAGATTTTCATCTTGGCCGTATTTTTGTTTGGCCGAGAACTAGTTTGAAAGACAGTTCCCAACCCGCACATGCATTAGCAGCCTCACGTTCTACAAATAATGATACAGTGACTGTGCTGAATGACTCTATGAACACTAGATTAACGGTAGAAAATGCTACTAATGGAGAATTCAGTGTGTCTGATACACCTGGTGCATCCTTGCCCTGCAATCAGCAGGGCTTAACTAACAAAAACACTTTGGGTGCTAAACCTAAAGTCAGTAGTTCGAACCATATGTTCATGGCACCCATACCTTTAAATTTTCCTCTCCCCTACAAAGGTGCAGTACGCACACGTTCAAACAGCCGGGGAAGGGGAAAAAGGAAACTATCAGGAGAAACGCCGGAACGAAGAAGAAAAATGAAAACTTGAACTGCTTGTTTTTCAACCTAACAACAAGGACATTTACACCAGATGAACAATGTATTCTAAACAAGGGCCTATCATTTATCCCTTCAAAACATAGTATTGTATCTGATACTCTGATAGGCCTACGTTTGTTTTGTAGAAAATTATCTCTTAAGGTTTTGTTCAAAGATGTTTCATCTAACAATGACAATATCGGTCAAAGTACCATAATTTGTAAAAAGAAAAGTTCTTTCGTACCTCCTTTAATACAACCTATTGAATGTTTTATGAAAACATGTGAGCGTGATTTTTATCATTATTATGATTGTCATAACAACAAAGGTAATTTTGTTAATCTAAGCTCTATAGAGAAACGTGAATTAGATGGCCTTTGCAATGATACAAGCTTGGTATTTAAACCGGCAGACAAGGGAGGGGGGATTGTTGCCATGGATACACATTTCTATCAACAATTAATGTTAAATATGCTGAATAATGACAATGCATATAAGATAATAGAAAAATCGGAAGTCATTTCAATAGTGAAATATGTACATGACACCTTCTATGATCTATTGATGACGAGATCTATAGAAAAATCCCTTTATGATTTCTTAATGATAGAATTACCCCTTATACCCTTAATCAAGGGTCTGCCTAAATTGCATAAGGATAAATATCCACCTCCACTACGTCCTATAGTATCAGGTGACCATTGGGTCACACAAAATGCATCTTTATATATACAATCCAAACTTGGAATATTAGTGAAAAGAATACCTACTATACTACAGGATTCATATCAGCTACTAGATGACCTCCAATTAGATATAGTTAAAACTAAGATTAAAACTGATACTTTATTAGTCACGCTAGATATAGAAAGTCTTTTTACAAGTATTCCTAACGATTATGGTTTAGATGCGGTGAGGCTCCATCTGACTGAAACAAAAATAATGGACAATAATGAGATCATGAACATCTGTTGCATGTTGGACTTAGTTTTAAATAACAACATTTTCCTGTATGACCACACGGTATATGCACAGAAATGGGGGGTGGCCATGGGCACCCCCTGTGCCAATGCATATGCCAACCTTGTTGTCTATAGATGGGAAAAAGAAAACATCTTTAATGACCCTAGGTTTAGCAATGTGGTCTTATACAGGCGATTCGTAGATGACGTTCTGTTGCTCTGGAATGGTGACGTGGACACCTTGAATGACTTTATTAGCTTCATGAATACTACTACATCATTCTTTAGATTTACACATGAATACTCTCCATTAAGTGCTAATTTTCTAGACATTACCATTATGAAAAGAAATAACAATGATCTAGCCACCACACTCTATAGGAAATCCTGTTGGAGGAATGGTATCCTCCATTTTGACAGCCTACACCCACGTCACATATTTCAAAATATTGTGAAGGGCCAGATGAACAGGATACTAAGAATATGTAGTGATGAATTAGATGCATTACAATTAATTGACTGTCAAAGAAAGTATTTTACAGATAGAGGGTATCCTATAAAGTTGGTTAATGACATAACTGAATCCTTGTTAGAGAGTTCAATACCCCGGAGAGAATTAGCCAAAACGTTAAATAAAAGGAAAATGACTAAGAATATTGCATATGACATCAAATATACTAGTGATGTGGAACATTTAACCAGAATCGTGAAAGGAAATTGGAAAATCCTATTAATAGATCCAATACTTTCACAATTGATTGGGGAAAAACCTGTTTTTAGATATAATAACTGTATGAATCTAAAAAGGCTGCTCTGCAAAGAAAAATTAGATATTGTGTCGGTTGATATTAGGGCCCATATAAAAACAGGCACTTTTGCATGTGGCAAATGTTCACTCTGTAAGTATATAAGTAAGGCACGGGACTTTAATGTCTCAGGTGTTGAAATTAATTTAAAACCTACCTTTTATGCAACATGCAATACCCAAAATGTAGTATACCTTGCCACCTGTAACCAATGTAACAGCTATTACGTGGGCATGACATCACGAAGACTCAGAGACCGAATATATAACCATGTCTACGACATAAGAAGAAATAGTCCCACTAATGCATTGGCTGTACATTGTTGTACTAACCCTCAGCATAGCTTTGTTTTTCAGATTTTGCAAGTGGTAAATCTTAACAGGAGAGAAGGCGATCACATGAGCACATTAGAAATGTTTGAACTCAGATGGATTTTAAGACTAAAAGCGCACATACCACCTGGACTTAACACTGTGGTCAATATTCGACCTGCCCTTTTAGGACCCGCATGATACATCAGATCACTTTCAATACGTTGTTTGTATTGCCTTCTGATCCATTTCATCTTTTAGTTTTTCTGTTTTTATTACACCACGAATGTCCATTCTCTTGGATCTAGCCATACATCTAAATTAATAAATTGTAATGCTAATATTTTTGGAGCATCAAAAGGGTTGAAGTATACATATTAACATATAATATGTTCTTAATGATGCTTGATATATGACTAGCTTAGACATGTGCTAGAAGAGAAACTTAGATATGTATTATCTTATCCAATGCAAGACTTGCAGCTTTGCATTTGGAAATAAATGGTACATATGAATTATGAATTTTATCTGTACTTGCTATATCTTAATGGTAAGGTCCAGTCTATAATATAAGCCTGGATCTATGCTTGAAAAAAAGAATCTATATTAACTGATACAGAAATAACAACTTTGTAGTGAATAAAAGTAGACCCTGTATGATTTATACTTTTAATAGCACTGATATCCATGATTAATAATCTGAATAAACAAAGTTTAGACACTTTGAAATGAATTATTTATAAATGGAAATATATAATATAAAATAGCGAATTAATGAGGTATGAACATGTAGATTAAGTATGAAACTCGCACAATATGATAAAATCTTTTTTTGTGATATCATAACTTAGTGCTTTGTTACGATGGCTGGTAGAAACGGCTACATCTATGGGACGATGGAATCTTTTCTCATCCCGCTTTAGTTATAATCTGAAATAAAAACATTTTTAAATCAACACATATATACACCTGTCATGCTATTTATGATCATGGCTATAATGAGGTATTTGTATTTGTTTGTTTCTACGACACACTAAATAATACCTTACTAAATATTTTTGAATCTAATTAAATATAATAAAGCTGAGTTGCTTAAGGGTATATAGCCTAATTAGGCATAGAATCTAATAGAATTGTGATACACATTTTTATGCCTACACATATATTTTCTCAGTTTTTAATGACTGAGACATTTCCAGTCTGGACTCTCAGCGGAAGAATGTTTTATGAAAATGCATTATATATATTTTTAATATTTTTAACATCATACTATCATATGATAATATTTAAATTGTCATAGTTTTATGAATGACATTAAAATAGGAAAGCGTACACTTGCATTTCACTGAATTTAAATTGCCGTATGCAGGACTAGCTACCTTAAAGGGATTTCTTCCCATATATGGGCATGACTTCCTTGAGAACCAGAATAACAGCTGTGACTGCATTAATTATAGGTATAACCTACATTATTGATCTATATGAACTTATATGAAGTCATGTAATGAAGAATATGTGTACTTTAAAAGTATTTTAAATTGTAACACATTTGTTTTCATCATTGGATGTATATATATCAGCGCTATATTGACAAACTATTTTAACTGCATCTGATTTGTTTGTTAATTGATTGAATAATTGGTAATACTTTTTAGTATAAAAATGGCAGAAATTTTAGTGAAGATTGTAACCTGATGAAGCGCACTCTGTTGCGTGAAAGCGCTCGTTTTTATTAATAAAAAGATTCATACTTTGTTCCTCGTGGTGGTTTCAAGCAATATTTGATCTTCTTTGTGTCTTTAGCGAGTTAGGTAATTTAAGTATAGTTTTTCCTTTCCCACCCTTTTACACATCTTCTTAGGTGTTCTGCATTGTTGTTTTTGGCTATTCTATAGTTTAGGTAGCGTTGGAGATGGATAAGAGTTTTAAAAAGTGCATTTCCTGTGGGGACAAGTTGCCTTTCCAGACCGCACACTTGAAATGTGTCTATTGTTAGGGTCGTGGGCATCTTTATTCTAACTGCTACATTTGTGAGAGCTTTGGCACTCGAACTGCTAATAAGCATAGGACCAAGTTAGTGCAGAAAGGACTTCCACCCTCATGCTCTTCTGCTGCTTTTTCTGACTCAAGGGTGGCTTCTTCTCCAGCTCACAAGAGTGGGTCTGAAAAGTCCTGACAGTGAGACTCCAGACATGCCAAAAGGGAGCATAAGTGGTCTTCTTTGGCTTCTGCCACTGCACTTGCTCACTCGGGCTTGCTGGGTCTGAATGTCTCCTGACTTTGGGCTCCTTCAGCTGCCACATCTCCAACATTGGCCCCAACGTCAAGAAGCCAGTCTCCAGTTTGAAGCTGATCATCTGTGGTGCCCAAACCCAGCAAGATCATTTCTCAGGCTCTATGCCTTCTGACTCCCTTCTTGGTCAAAGGGACACCTTCAGGTAGGCTAGCTTCTCCCTGTTCTCTGAACAACCCATCTCTTTGGTCACTGTAGACCTCCCTGTCTCTGTCCTGGTTTAGGGCCTCTCCAGCTCAGATCCGGCACTTGGGATCCTCTTTCCATAGACCTTCCAAATCCTGCTTGGTGGCTATTTCTGTCCTGTCATTGAGGTCAGTGGGCATCATCAAAACCAATGTAGAGCAGCTGATGAGGTCCTTTTTGCTGGCACAGATGCAATTAGTCCTTATCCCCTCGAGTCCAGGTCCTGCACCAGGACCCTCGGCTCCATACATCTGGATTCCTCTCTCAGCCTCTCTGGATCCAAAGTCTTCAGGACTGAGTTTCCACTGTCCAGATCAGATCCAACAGCTTAGCTGTCTTTGGCTCCATCCTTTTCCTTGGTAGCTTTGACCCAGACTTTATTGGTACTCTCCACATCACGGTGCTGTGGCATTGAAGTTGGAGTTACTTGGTTGGGGTCAATGGTTCCTGTTTCAGGAATGTCAAATCCTATCTGGGATTCAGCTTTGGACAGCTCAGCTCAGCTCTGATCCAAATTTCAGGTCTAGATATGGCTCCCTCATGTTCAGGACGGTCTATGAGAGGCCCACCTCTGCCTTAA
This sequence comes from Protopterus annectens, assembly GCF_019279795.1. NCBI lineage: Eukaryota > Metazoa > Chordata > Ceratodontiformes > Protopteridae > Protopterus > Protopterus annectens. The sequence goes on along the minus strand of NC_056725.1, from coordinate 808,844,873 downwards.
CCTTTGACATTGTAGAGAGGAGTCTCTCACGTAGGAAGGAGGGTTGGATTTCTCTAGTCTGCACCCACGTCCAATTTTCATCAGTTTCTGTGGCCAGTCATCAGTCTGTTCTGGGACAGCCTATGTCAAACAACCTCCAGTTTGCCCCTGTGGCAGGGCTTGCTGACTCTTTCCCTTCCTCCCCGGCTTCATCTGAATGGGAGGTTTCAGGAAAGAGAAGTTGTAAGAAAAAGCACTTGGATTCCCTGCTGGAGTCTCTTACTGAAGATACTGACCTCAAGGAAGGAGAGGGTTCCCCTAAGTCCCCGTGTATGATGCCTGTTTCAGCGATGTATTGGAGCTACTTCACTAGTGCTGAAGCTGAATTCCCCCCCTTCGGAGGAGTCAGTATTTGTAGAGGCCTTTAGTATAGACCCAGCCACACCATGGATAGTTCCCCCTCTGGATGCTTTTATAGACCTAGTGTCCTGAAGGACGTGGAAGGAACCTGACATTGGAGCCCATTCTTAGAAAGCCAGATAAAGTTCTCACCCCAACCCCCCACAAAGCCAGCTCATTTGGATCCAGCCATTAATGCCATTGTGGTGGCAGCAGCCACATTGAAGATTTCTGAGGAGAGCTCCTCAATTTGCATCCCTGAACAGGGTGTCTCAGGTGCTGGATTGATTAGGGAAGAGTTCCTATGCCTCATCCACTTTTGCATTGAGAACAATTAACTGCTTATCTCACTTGACAAGGCTTCAACAGGACCTAGTGTCAGGTACCCTCAAGACACAACAGTCTCCGGATACTGAGAAGAAATTGGAGGCACAGTTGTCTACTGTGTTTTTTTATCATCAGCACTTCAAGGAGAAATATCTCATATGCAGCCAGTGGGGCATATCGAGTGGCAGGCTGTGGGATGGCAGTGCCATGCTTAGATGCATTTGTTTGCTTGTGGACTGTTTCACGGCATCCTTTATCATAGCCTTTTTTTGACTTGGTCTCCTTGTTTGGGCCCAAGGTTAAGGGCATTCTGAAAAGGAGCAAACAAGACAGGAAGACTCCTGCTGTCAGAATACACTTTTCTACCCCCCCCCCAGCAATCCTTTTCAAGGAATCTAAAGGGGATAATCATCTCTTTTTCAGAAAATCACAGATCTGATGTTGTAAATCTTTGTTTATTCACTTCGGTTCCATCCAAGGAACCGATACGACCATTTGCAAACTTGCACCAGCCAAAAACTCTCAGCTAAGACCTACCCACAATGCCCCTCTCCTAGTTGCACCAGATCTCGTTTGCCATGTTCCTCGTCAGACGTGCTAGCCATCTCTCTCAAAGCTAAGTGGAAAATTGTGATTTTTGATATAGTTGTTCCTCAAATTTCTTCTTTTTTTTTTTAGTCAATTTAGCTTTTTCTCACTGTCGCCTATAACCTACTTCTATTACCTACCTTTTACCTTGGTAATCAAATTTCTACCATTGTTGATACTGTCCCTCTCTATTGCCTTTGGTAGGCCCTTCCTTACCACTTGTGGTATTTTTTAAATACCATTGTTGGTATTTTCTCACTTTTTTTCTCTCCCTTCTTTTGTTTTTTTTTTATATTAGGATAGCCTTGTTGCCTTACTATGTCAGACAAAGCTAAGTTGGGGTTTAAACAGTGTGACAAGTGTGGGCGTAAGATGCCCAAGACGGACATACTCGTTGTGTCTCCTGTTTGGGCATGGACGATATTAAAGCTGACTGCAACATTTGTTCTAGTTTTAATAATCGTACACTAGCAGAACGTAAAAATAAGCTTATTTTAAAAGGTTTGATTAAGAAACCTTTTTCGGAGGCTCTATCTGGATCGGAGGTCTCACCCCCTCCAAAGACCAAAAAAACATAAGGAAAAACGGAGTCACTCTGTTCCTGCATCTTCATCAGTTATGGAACCGAGTTGGCTCTGTGCCTCTCCTGCACCCTTGGCGCAGACCTCTTCGGCACCAGGCTCTGTGTCTTCTCCCTCAGTGCTGTATGTGATATTCACCCCTATTTCGGTTCCAACCTCGACACCACTGACTTTGGTGCCGTCCTTGGATCTGACATTGGCTCCTATGACTATACCTGCTTCGGCACCATCCCCTGCCGTGGTGACGATAGTTTCTTCGGCTTCATTGGCTCCTAAAGTGAAATATCTACCAAGGACAAGATACTCTCCAACTAATGACCCTTTTTTGGGGCAGAGGTTTAGTCCCTTTCTAGAAAGACCCGATTCTCCTTCAGCAACCTCCTTTAGATCCACCAGGAGATTTTCTGAATTAGACCTAGTGTGGGTTGTGGACCAGCTTCTGGCAGCTAGGGGATTGTCTATTCCAGCTAGACCTTCCATCCCTTGGCTCGGAATCTTTTACTACATCTTCCCCTGTTTATCCTCCTTCGGCCTCTACCCAGGTCCCGGAGATCTTGGTACCGATGTCCACCCTGGTGCATACTGTCTCGGCTCCCACAGGAGTTTTTTCCCCTGTCTGCACCGACCACCCTTGATGCATTTGCTCCAGTGGAGCTGATGCTCTCTCGGAGCAGTGCTTGGACCATCCGTACCTTGGTACCTAGCCCGGCGCATGTTTTCTCGCTGGTGCCGTCTATGTCCATGGCTCCAATGGCTTCCAGTCCTCTCGGAGCTCCTCACCTGGAGGTGGGCTCCTCAGGGTGGGGTGTGACCCTGGTTCCGGGCTCCCATCCCTCCTCGGGTGGGCCTGCTTTCCAGGTGATGGAGAGGGTCCCTGCCTCTGCAGGCTCACATTCAGCACCAGTGACATCAGCATCAGAACCCCCCCCCCTAGCGTGCAGCTGTCACAACCCCCTGTTTCAGGATCCCAGGCACGGGAGCCACAAGACCCCCCTTTGAAGGGAACCCCTTCTCCAGAGTCCTCCTCAGCAGATCCCACTGGGGAGCCACCCTGGAAGAAATGGTGCAAGAGGAAGCACCTTGATTCTCCGGAGGAATCTATCACCGAAGACACAGATTTGTGATGAGGGAGAAGGGCCCCCGTGGTCTCCCCCAGACGACATCTCATTTGGAGACATTCTCGACATCCTCAAGCAGCAGGGAGACTCTAAGTCCTCTAACCCTTCTTCTGAGGAATTGGTGTTCTTGCAGGCCTTCCATGCCCAGCCATCTACTTCTTGGGTGACACACCGGCAGATGACCTTGTTAGGCTGATTATGCAGCATGCCTGGAAGGTCTCGGACAATGTAGAACCTGTCCCCTGGAGGCCAGACAAAATTTTATCTACACCTCAAGACCAGCCCCACTTGTCTAAGCAGTTGGCAGTTGATTCCATGGTCGTGGCGGCAGCCATCAAGAGGGAACTGGCAGAAGATAGTTCCACTGTCCATCCTCCGAACAGGGAGTCTTGGACCATGGACAGACTAGAGAAGCGGACCTATGCTTCAGTGACCTTCGCCGTTCGGTTTCTGAACTATCTGGCACACTTCACTCTCCTCAAAAGAGACCTAATTTCTGAAATGTCTTCCTCTTTGGCAGGGGGTGCTGCCTGATGAAGTGCGTGATACTGTCGCCTCGCAGCTATCTACCCTTGAATCCATCTCTAACTCCTCGATGCGTTTGATATCTCACAACACTGAGGGGGCAGCTGGAGCTGCCGCATCAAGCATTGTCATGAGATGTAATGCTTGGATGCGGTTGTGTGACTTTGCAGACCACTTTAAATCTTCCATCATTCATGCACCTGTTGACAAATCTGCACTTTTTGGACCCAAAGTATGAGAGACACTTGCATGAAGTGAGAAAGACGGAAAGACCTTGTCTGCTGTGGGCATACGCTTTTCCAACTCCCAGAGGTCCTACTCCAGGAACCAGAAGGGAGGAAAAATGTAGTTCAAGAATCCCAAGGATCTTTTTGTGACACTCGTGGTGAGCAATCCCCCCAGGGCAGAGGGGGCAACTCATCTGGAAGACTCCCCTTTTGGGGTAGAGGGGGTTCACATAACCAGACCGCTAGAGATTCTTTCTCTGGCAGACCTTACCAGCGCTCCTGAGCAGCGACTCGATTGCATTCCTCTGGAAGCAGTCAGGGGTCATTTTTCTCTGCACCTACCAGCCTGGCAACTTATTACTACTGATGTTTGGGTGCTGAGAATAATATCCAGAGGCTACCAAATACCATTAGCTTTAACTCCCAGACCTGTCAAACGAATCCCCAATGTACCACCCAATCAGAGGGAATTAGCAGCCTTAGAAATAGAAAAGCTGCTAAGAAAAAGAGTCATCCAACCAGTCCCAACAGAACAGACAGGATCCGGGTTTTACTCGAGGTTCTTTTTAGTGCCAAAAAAGACAGGGGGACTGGAGACCAGTCCTGGATCTCAGCCTATTGAACAAATTTATCAAACCTCAAAAATTCCGGATGGTCACGGTACAGTCCATTCTTCCCTTCCTAGGGAGAGACAACTGGATGTGGTCTATAGACCTCCAGAATGCATACTTCCACATAAAGATGGATCACAGCTCCTGGAGGTTTCTCCTCTTCTGGCTGGGAGCCAATCACTACCAGTTCAGGGCACTGCCATTCGATGTTCATCGTGCATACAGCTGCAGTCATAACAGATGGGTTCTCCTGCCGTCAGGCCGGTCCTCAGTCGGCCGAATTCCAAAGTCTAGGTCCGGCGTCGGTTGTCGTCGCTTCTTCCCTGACGTCAGTGCGACAGGGGTATAAAGGAACCAGCCGACACCATTTTCTTCAGTCTTTCTTGCCGTGCAGTGCCCGAAGCAGAAGCAGTTCGCAAGTGCCGGTCGGCCAGCTCCTGAAATTACGAAAATTTGGAAACCGAAGTCTTCTTGAAAGCTAAGTACACCGTTGGGGAAACTTTTCTTGCCTCAGACCGATGTCAGACAAAGTTAATAATTGTATTTCATGTGGGAAGCAAATACCGCATAAGGATTTCCATTCCCTCTGTATACCTTGTTTAGGCCCAGACCACGACGTCTCGGTCTGTCGCTTTTGTGCTACATTCAACAAACACACCATTAAGCGTCGGGCGGAGTTCGCCCAGCATTATTTTGGAAAAACATTTAACTATATTATGTCGTCGGATACTCCGACTCCAGTTTTGTCTAAAAAACGCAAAGATAAGGACCGACACACGAGGTCCGCGGCCTCTACCGACACCACACCAAAGCCGACTACACGTGGTCCGGTTCTCAGCGAGGCACCTACACAGCCCCTGACTACCGACGACGCTTCATTGGCGGTGTCTCCTGTGCCCGAGGTCGCAGGCTCCTCGGCCCACACCCCGACTACAGATACCGAAGCCACTCCTGGCGTTGAACCTCAAAATGTGGACAGGTCTACCTCCACTCAAGGTGTCTTCAGACCTTCCTCTTCTTTTTCCATTAAGGCTTTCACTAAGTCTAAAGCAGCCATGCATTCTAAGAGACAAGCTACACAGGGCCCATCTCCAGGCCCCATGCCTAAAAAACAGATGCTTAAAATGGATGAGGATTTAATTACTCTTATCAGGGGTTCTCAACCCCCACCGGACAAAAGGCCCAGAGTGGAGGAAGAATCCCCCTCCTCTGATCAGGGCTCCATTATTTCAGAGCACTCTGATGATCAGGAACATTCTTACTCCCCTTTTGAAGACTCTGATGCAGAGGAGTCCATTCCTTCTGTATCCCCCCCAGAGGATTATTCATTTGGGGAAACTTTGCATACCTTAAGGGAACACTTCCACTGGGAAGGCCAAGATCATTCAGATTCCAAGAAAAGGCTTAGGGAATTTCTCTTGCTACCTCAGCACAGGCCTTTGGCTATACCTCCTGTCTTGGACATCCTAGATGATGTTTATTCGGAGGCCTGCCTTAACCTGGATTCTCTGCCTCCAGCCCCAGTCAAGCCTGACAGGTACTACAGGGTTCCTGACTCACACCAATTTCTATACAAAAGCCATGCTGCTGACCCAGAAACCATCTCACAGGGCCCCAAGGGAATTAAGGCCTCCACTGCTAAAAATCCATTACCTTCCGAGAGAGATTCCAGATCCTTAGAAAGGTGGGGGAAAAAGGTATATACCTTGGCTACCTTAACCATGAGGGCCTTAAACTGTCGGTTCCATATGCTAAAATACCAACAGTTTTTGTTATCACAATTGAAAAGTAAAATGTCACAACCTGAACAACCAGACTTGAAGGAGATGCAGGATTTGATGCATAGTGCAGAACAAGTGGGTAAGCATACCTTACAATGTGGTTTTGATGCTCTAGAGGCCTCATGTAGAGCTGCTGTTACAGGATCAGTCATACGTAGAGATGCTTGGCTCAAGGAACAAACCTTGCCTGATCATGTCAAAGCTAAATTACTAGATGCCCCTCTACAAAAGGATGTATTATTTGGTGCTAATGCTGAGGAGGTATTAAGGAAAATGGAGGAAAAGGCTAAATCAATGCAAACTGTGAAAGATTTTCTACAGGTACAACCCCCACGTTTCAGTAGAAATTGGCCTTCCAAAAATTGGTCCTTTCCAGCCACAGACAGACCCCAAAGAGGTAGATACAGGCGCCCCCGAGGGGCAGAGGACAATCCCAAGGATCGTTTAGAGGCAGACAATGGCAAGCTCCTACACCAAGAGGTGGTGAGGATAACTCGCAATCATTCAGAAAGCAAGCCCAATGACTTTCCCCTTTGCATGCCAAGCAAGACTCAAATGGCAGCACCCTTAGGAGGAAAACTGGCATTATTTTGAAAAAATTGGCATATTGTCACAAAAGACAAATGGATCCTGGACATTATAAACAGAGGCTACAGATTCCATTTTCACACCCTTCCAAAAATGAGAGGCATGCCAAACCTGCCACACAATCAAAGGGCAGAGGCACAAAGGCAAATTACAGATCTTATAGACATGAAAGCTATTCAAGAGGTACCTACGCACGAACAAGGTCAAGGTTTTTATTCCAGACTATTCCTGGTACCAAGGAAGGGAAAAGATTGGAGACCTATTCTGGACCTATCCATCCTAAACACATTTCTACTTGTACCAAAATTCAAGATGCTCACTCTACAGCAGCTTCTTCCCATGCTGGGCAAGGAGTCTTGGCTGGTAACATTGGACCTCAAGGAGGCATACCTGCATGTCCCAATCGGACAGAATTGCAGAAGATACCTCAGATTTCTTGCAGGTTCAACCCATTATCAATTCTCTGCATTGCCCTTTGGCTTATCTACTGCGCCCAGAGTATTCACAAAATGCCTGGCATCAGTAATTGCCTACTGCAGACTTCAAGGGATACAAATATACCCCTATCTGGACGACTGCCTGATCCAAGCGGACAGCAAGCACATTCTTCTGAAACATCTGGCTTATGTGATAATGTTGTTGAACTCTCTGGGATACACAGTCAACAAAAAGAAATCAAGGCTAATACCCTCTTGAAAGATAATTTTCCTGGGTGCCAACTTGGACACAAACACCCAGATGGCCTACCTCACGCCAGAGAAGCAGGGGCAACTAACTCAATACTTCAGAACACTAGCAAATTGCACCAGGCTGACTGCAAGGAAAATCCTGCAGGCTCTGGGATTCATGGCATCTTGCATCTTACTAATCACATGTGCAAAGCTGCATATGAGAAAACTTCAATAGTACCTGAAAAACCTATGGTCTCAACACAGCCACAGTTTGGAAACAATAATACCACTTATTCCATGTCTACAAAAGGAATTTCTGTGGTGGGCTCAAGCATGCCAAACAAACACAGGTCTTCCATTCAGCAAGCCTCAAACAAATCAAGTCATCACAACAAATGCCTCGGACTACGCCTGGGGGACGCACATGGCAGATCGGTGCATTCAGGGCAAATGGTCCCAAAAAGAAAAGCACCTTCACATCAATCAAAAGGAAATGCTAGCAGTAATAAATGCTATTATAGCTTTCAAAGACCTTCTGCAACCAGGTCAACTATTGATAAGAACGGACAACACCACAGTTATGTGGTACATAAACAAACAGGGAGGAACACATTCATACCCCCTATGCAGACTGGCCATGTCCCTTTGGAACATGGCCATGGACTTGCAAATCAAACTACAAGCACAATACTTGCCAGGCAAGGAAAACAAGCTGGCAGACAACCTAAGCAGAAATATGACAGACCCACATGAATGGAAGATGCATCCAAACGTTTTTACAGAAATAATCAAAGCATGGGGAAGGCCAGACATAGATCTCTTTGCCTCCCACAAAAATCACCAATTGACAAAATTCTGCTCAAGGATTTTCCATCCAAAGGCCTGGAGAGTGGACGCTTTCTCTTTCAGTTGGACATCAATGACAGTTTATGCCTTCCACCTCTTCGTCTGCTGCCCAAAGTTCTATTGAAAACCAGAGCAGACAGACCAAAGATGATTCTCATTGCTCCAGACTGGCCAAGACAACACTGGTACCCACTCCTGAGGAACCTGACGCATTCCCCACCATGGACCCTGCCTCTAATGCCTCTTCTCCTGACTCAGCACAGCTTCAAAACTCTTCACAGCCAGCTAAAAACACTCAATCTAGCCGCATGGAAGATTCCTTAGCATCACAACAGACCCTACTCTCCAAGGAGGTGCAGGATGTCATTTTGGAGGCTAGAAGGCCGTCAGCTAGAAAAGCTTACTCCGCAAAATGGAAACGGTTTTGTGTCTGGAATGAGAAAAAGGGTCAGGATCCTGGAAAACTGAATTTACCTCAAATACTACAGTATCTAGCTGAGCTGCTAAGCAGTGGACTTTCATTCTCCTCCATCAAAATCCATGCCTCAGCCATTTATGCAGAATACAACTCTGATCCACCCTTATTCTCTCACCCTCTCTTAAGACAGTTCCTTAGAGGGGCTAAGAATCTAAGACCCCCAAGGAAACAACCAGTACCTGCTTGGGATCTCAATTTCATTCTGAAAAAACTGACCTTGCCTCCCTTTGAGCCAGCTGCCTCATCAGATTTGCAATATTTATCCTGGAAAACAGCTTTCCTTCTGGCTATTACCTCAGCTCGTAGAGTTTCAGAACTACAAGCTCTCATGGCTGTGCAGCCTTTTATCATCTTCCATCAGGACAGAGTTTCCTTACGAACCAACCCGTCCTTTATGCCTAAAGTGGTATCCAGGGTAGCTTTGAATCAGGCCATACACTTACCTACCTTTTATCCTAATCCTCAAAACAAAGGGGAGAGATTACTACATTCCTTGGACATCCACAGACAACTGCGTTATTATTTGGACAGAACAAAGCCTTTCAGAAAATCAGAACAGCTCTTTGTGTCCTATGCTGTAGGAGCTCAAGGAAAGCCAATTTCCAAACAGACAATCTCAAAATGGATAGCCCACTGCGTACGCTTTTGCTATTCTTTCCATGGCAAAACTGTACCTACAGGCATCAGATCTCACTCCACAAGGGCCACAGCTACCTCCGCAGCTTTCCTCAGAGGGGTTCCTACCAAAGATATTTTGGAAGCAGCCACTTGGAGTTCTGTGCATACCTTCTCCAAGCACTACCACCTACCATTATACTCCAAAACTAGAGCAGGCTTTGCCACTGCAGTCTTGCAGGGCATCCTGGCTCCTCCTAGTTCCACCTAGTGCCTGCCACCCCTTTCTTAGCTTTGGGATTCTACCCATCTGTTATGATTGCCGCTGTATGCATGATGAACATAGTACAGTTTTGTACCTACCATAAATGTAGATGTTCAAGTGTTAATACAGCTGCAGTCCAGGTTTCCCTCCCTCCTTCCCCTCTTGGGACAGGCCTATGGGCTAAACACCTCCTCATACAACTTGATTTGGGTATTCATTTTTGGTGTATTTGCTTGCAACTACTGTATTTTGATTATATTGCATTGCTTTATTACACAAATTTATGTATTGCCTTCCTTTTGGGGGCACCTGACATCTGGGGCAAGAAAAACTGAAGAAAATGGCGTCGGCTGGTTCCTTTATACCCCTGTCGCACTGACGTCAGGGAAGAAGCGACAACAACCGACGCCGGACCTAGACTTTGGAATTCGGCCGACCGAGGACCCGCCTGACGGCAGGAGAACCCATCTGTTATGACTGCAGCTGTATTAGCACTCGAACATCTACTTTTATGGTAGGTACAAAACTGTACTTTCTCTCAACAGCCCCCTGAGTGTTCACTAAATGTATGGCTATTGTGGTAGCTCATCTTCGACTGCAAGGATTCCAGGTGTTTCTGTATCTAGATTATTGGCTCCTCACTGCTCCGACCAGGAATCTCCTAGTCCACAGTCTCTCTTACACTCAAGGTTTCGCTCTCCGCTTGGGGATTACAGTCAACAAGGACAAATCTCAAATGTCCCCTACAAAGACACTGGAATTTATTGGGGCAGTCTTCAACACAACATCCTGTCAAGCTTCTCACCCCCTCACAGGCTTTCGAAAATAAGACACCAAATCTAAGACCTTCTTCCTCAGATCTATGTACCGGCACGCCTTGTACTGCAACTCTTAGGCTCCATGGCGGCTGCCATTACTTTAGTACCAGTGGCAAGGCTGCACATGAGAATCCTGCAGTGGCTCCTTTCCGCACAATGGTCAGTTTTAGCTCACCCACTCGACCACATGATACGTCTTACAAACCATTGCAAGGAAGAAATGCTATGGCGGATGAAGCCACAAACGAATCTTTGGTGTCGACCATTCTGTCTTCCCCAGCCCATGGCCACGGTGACCATGGACGCTTCCCTGTTAGGGTGGGGGGGCATTTCCAGGGAAAGACTGTCCAAAGTGCCTGGTCCCCCATGGAGGCCAATTTGCACATAAATGTCCTGGAACTGAGGGCAGTTCTCTTAGCATTGCAAGCATTCCATGCATCCCTACCTTCTGGGACCATTATAGTTCAGTCAGACAACATGTCACTCATCTAGTATATCAACAAGCAAGGCAGAATCAAGTCTTACCCTGTGTCGGGAAGCCATGAGGATTTTGCACTGGGCAATAGCTTCCAACCGCTTTCTTAAAGGAACGCACATTCCTGGGAGTGCCAACCTTATTGCGGATAATCTGAGCAGGAACATCCTGATGCCTCACGAGTGGTCCCTCAACCCTGTAACAGCGGATCGGATCTTACGACGCTGGGGCAAGCCTAGCTACGATCTGTTTGCTTCCTCCCTGAACAACAAATGCAGCAGTAACTCTGCCCTGATCCCCCTTCAGGGGGAACCCCCGAGGGACACTAATGCACGATTGGCCCCCTGGTCTTCTGTATGCCTTTCCCCCTCATTCCAAAATTTCTGCAGAATGCTCAGAGGTTGAGAAGCAAAGTGATCCTCATTGCCCCCTATTGGCCCCGTCAAGTCTAGTTCCTGTTTACATGGCCTCATCTGATTCACAGCCCGTGGATCCTGGATCATTCCCAAGACCTGTTATCTCACCCTCCGGGACTGATTCATCTGAATCTCCACAGTCTCAAGCTCACAGCTTGGTTCTTCCACTTTCAATGATTACCAGGCTGCCTGACATCCCATCTCCTGTCTGTGAAATTCTTCTGGCTTCACACAAACCTTCCACCAGGAAAGTTTATTCTAGTAAATGGACTAGGTTTTCTATTTGGGCCAAAGATCAGAACATAGATCCCTTCTCTGTGTCTCTTCAAAAGATCCTTCAATACCTGATGACTCTTTTACATGCAGGAGCCTCAGCATCGATGATCACTGTACATTTAGCAGCTATCGCCAATTTTCATAATGGATTTGATAATTGTTTGATTGTCACACCGCCTATGCAAGACATTTTTGAAAGGAGTATTGCATGTTAAACCTCTGGTCAAATCTCCCTTAGAATCCTAGGACTTGACTTTGGTGATTCAGTCTCTCACAGATCCTCATTTGAGCCCTTTGATTCATGTGATTTAAAGTTTTTGTCATGGAAAACCTTACTTGTAGTAGCTCTTACCTCAGTGAGAAGAGTATCTGAGCTGCAGGCCTTGAGTGTCAAGAGACCTTACTTGATTTTCCACACTCTTCGTACTGACCCTTCTTTCTTGCCTAAGGTCATTTCTAGATTTTCAATTAACCAATCTATTGACCTGCCGGTTTTCTTCCCTCAGCATTCTAATAGAGGGGAGTACCTTTTGCACACCCTTGATGTGCATCGGCAGCTTCGTTGATATTTGGACAGGACTAAATCTTTCAGGAAGACGGATCAATTGTTTTTGGCCTTTGCAGGACCCAGATTGGGTAAACCAGATTCCAAAGTGACTTTATCCTCCTGGCTTATAAACATCATTACCTTTATCTACCAACAGAATAAGTTATCCTTACCTTCCAGAAAAAGGCTAATTCTACCAGATCTATGGCTACTTCTGTAGCATTTCATTCCAGAGCCTCTATGGATGATATCTGTGCAACAGCCACTTGGGCAAGACCTCATAACTTTATATCTCATTACAAGTTAGATTTGGACTCCAGGGGGCGAGCATCTTTTGGTTCTATGGTGCTCAGGAATATCCTTGCTTAGGGCCACCCAGGACTCAAGTAGCTGGGGACTCGGTCCTAATGGTAATGAATAAACAAAGATTTACAACATCAGATAAAGAAGTTGTCTTACCATAACATTCCATATGTGTTGTAAATATTTGTTCATTCATTACTTCCCATCCTCCTCCCCCTTGCCTGGACTCCTGGTGGACTATAGGAACTCCTGGTTAGGGTATTTGCTCAGATGGAGCCTTCTACTATTTTTCTGTTGCTACCTCTATTATAATAGGGGCGGGCAAACTTGATCTGGAGTAACTAGGAGAGGGACATTATGGGTAGGTCTTAGCTGAGAGTTTTTGGCTAGTGTGAGCTTGGAAACACCAAATCACCAGGCTCCTGAGCACCAGAGTTTTCAGCCTTTGGGCTCAGGCCCTGTTTGTGTTTGCAACTCCTAATCCACCGGCACACACATTTATGAAGGTTCTGGGGCATATTGCAACATTGATGGGGCTGGTTCCTTTAGCTAGATATCACATGAAGGCCCTACAGTGGACTGTGGCTGTTCAGTTGTCCTTCCGGACTCATCCTTTGGATTTCCTTGTATGGTTAATGAAAGTGTGTCGTGAGAAGATTCACTGGTGATTACAGTCTCCCTTGGTAACCGAAGGGAGACCATTTGTAAATACTCTCCTTTGGCCATGGTTACCATTGGGAGGATGATTCAAGTGTCCTGGTCTTCCTCAGAGGCTCACATTCACATCAACTTTCTGGATATGTAGGCAGTCCTTCTTGCGATGCAGGCTTATCATGGTGCCCTTCCCTCTGGTGTCTGTGGTCTAGTATCTTAACAAATGGGGGAACACATTCTTATTCTGTTTGTCAGGAGTCCATGAGAGTTTGGCTTTAGATGATATCCTCTCAACAGATTCTGCTGGCAACACACATCCTGGGGAAGTCCAACATTCTGGCTAGCAGCATTAGCAGGAGCATTTTGTTGCCTCAAAAGTTGCCCTTAATCCAATAGTGGCAGCTTGGATTTTTTTGTTGTTGGGGCACTCTGTGGTGCAACTTGTTTGCCTGCCTATTCAACACCAAGTGCAGTAGCTATTACACCATTGGTCCCCCCTCCAGGACAGTCACCTGGGGATATTTTGGTGCTTATTTGGCCCCAGGACCTCTTTATTCTTATCTTCCAGTTCCTTTGATGGTAAAGTTTCTATAGAAAGCAGCCCACTGCAGAACTACAGTGATCTTCATTGTTCCCTTTTGGCCTGTCCAGGTGTGGTTTCCTTTCCTTTATCCTCTTCTGACAGAGCCCACTGTAGAGGATCCCATCCCATATCTCTTTTTCCACCAAGTCAGGTCTGGATCCCACCAGTCTTCAGCCCCTCAAGTTGACCGCATGGTTTCCTCATTTCCTTTGATGGCCAGACATCCCAAGCTTTTGAGGGCAGTTGTCCATGTATTGTCTTTTTCTCAGAAGGAATCCATTAGAAAAGTATATTCCAGTAAGTGGGAAAGGTTTGCCCTGTGGATGGAGGATCGGCGACTCTACACTTTCTCTGCCCCTTTGGAATCTACTTTGGATTTTCTAGCCAAGTTTTTCCATTCGAGTTCTAGTTTTTCTACTTTCAAAAGTGCAGTTGAAGTTTGCGGCCACTTCTAACTTTCACATTGGCAGGAATAGCATGCCTTTGGCTTCTCTCAAGATTTCTAAGGCATTTCCCAAAGGTATTTTTCTACTCCGTCCCCCATTACGAGATCTAGTCCCTCCCTGGGATCTGCCTTTCATTCTACGGGTTCTTGCTGGCCCTCCGTTTGAACCTTCAGCTACTTTGGACTTTGAGCTCTTGTTTTTGGTGGTAGTTACCTCTGCAAGAAGGGTTTCAGAGTTGCAAGCACTTGACCCCCCCCCCTTTATTTGGTGGTCCATAAAGACAGCGTTTTCCTTTGTACAAACCCTTCTTTCCTGCTTTAAGGTAGCTTCCGAGAATAGTGAACACCTTTTGCACTGTTTGAATATACATAGACCATTGAGATTCTGTCTTGACTGTACCAGTACTTTCAGAAAATCAGGCCAGCTGTTTTTCCTTTTCAAATTCTAGGCAGGGCTATCCTGTGTCTAAAGTAATTTATCCCATTGGCTGTCAGATTGTATTTTGTTTGCCTATTCTTTGAAAGGCAAGGCTCTTCTACACAAGCCTAGTCCGACAGCTTTCTTTTTCTTGAGTACCTGTGGATGATATTTGTGGTGCTGTTAATTGCTTGGGTCACCACACTTTTGTGTCACATTATAAGTTGATATTCAGTTTAGATCCAGAGCTTTCTTTGGCTGCACTGTGTTGTAGAATATCCTTTCATAGTTCCTCCCAATAAACGTTCATGGCTGGGACTCTGTCCCACACATTGAAGCCAGACAGAGCAGGCAACATTGGATATTAAAGTTGTGTACTCGCCATAATGATAGATCTGTGTTGCTGGTTCAACCTTACCACCCTCCTTCCCCCTGCCTTATTGCTGACTTTGTGAGTCTTTCCTCCTGTGATGACTGGACATTGGACATCGTTTATTCCACCTTCTGAAGTTTTGCATTCCTTCTTGGTTGTCATATTCCAATTTGTGTGAGGTATATTTCCAGATTTATATGTTTTATCATTATGTTTTCTGTTATGGGGCAAACTCGATCTGGGGAGTTGGAAGAGCAGGGAGTTATGGGTAAGGGAGGTGAAGCCAAGCAGGCTAAAGACATTAGAATTGGCTGGTGTCAGATCCTAAGTCCCACAGGTTGAACCAGATGGAGACATGCAACGTGGATTTATTGTTATGGTGAGTACGTAACTTTAGATGTTAAGTTGTCAATCTCGCCTTCATTCTTGCTGGATGGGTTTGGAGCCAATCCTCGGCTCCGACTCGGCACTTGCTAAGCTCAAGAGTCACTTCCACCAGCTCGAGGCAGCCCCATATCCCATGATGCAAGGCGGAGATTACCCAGATCTCATTTGCCGCTTCTCTCATGAGGTAACTTTTTACCAGCTCCTGGTAAGTGAATTTTTCTACCTTTTTTTCTGAGACTTTAGTCCACCCCAGTACTTTATATTTATATATATATTACTTTGTTAACTTCCCGATTCACTTAGCCCTATTCCCGTTAGTGTCCCGTTCCCTTTATTCATATTTTTGCTAGGCAGGCCTTAGGTCTTTACCCCTCCTATATTTTTCCTGTCAGGGTTTGTTTGGGTGTGTCTGTGTGTTTGTTTTTTTCCATGTACTTGGTTTTGTTAATCTAGTTTAATTTTTGGACTGACTGTGTAGTGTGTGTGTGATTAGGTACTCAGTCATGTCTAAAGAGGCTAGGGTCTCAGGCTTCAAGAAGTGTGACTCATGCTGTCAGAAGATGTCTCTGACAGACAGTCACACTTCTTGTATTTATTGCCTGGGACCTCTACACCTGCAGGACTCCTGTGCTATTTGCCACTCCTTCAACCAGAGAGTCCCGCAGGAACGTAGAAATAAACTTATTCTCAGGGGCTTATTAAAGCCTGAGAGCTCCCCGGCTAAGTCCGGCTCGGGGAAGCCCTCAAAGCCTCCCAAGGCCCAGGCTTCAGTGTCCAAGCCTTCAGCCTTGGCTCCGACTCCCTCGGAGTCGAGATCGGCTCCAGCTGGAGCCGATCCTTCCTTCTCTGAAGGTTCGGTATCGGCGCCGATTGGCGCCGATACTCTTGCTTCCATGCCTGTGTCGGCTCCGGCTGGAGCCGACACATCTCTGACCCAGCTCGGAGCCGACAAGTTGTCAGCTCCAACTGGAACCGAAGGTTCTTCGGCTCTGATGGCTTCGTCGAGAAAGAGATCCAGATCTCCGTTGCTTGAGTCTATTCATTCGGCTCCGGCCTCTCCCTTACTTTCGGAGCGGAGCCATCGGAGCCGATCCTGAAGGTCTTCCAGACTCTCAGACCATGACTTGGAGAGAGTGGTGAGTAGACTGCTGAAATCACAGGCACTGGCCCAGATACTTCATAGCCCATCTCAGCAGACGACTGCTATTCCACACCCTCCAGAAATTCCTCCTTCGACTCTCCTTCAGATCTCGGAGCCGGAGCTTATTGGAACTGTGACTGTTGGTGCTTCGGAGCCGATACCACTCCTTTCGGCTCCGTCGTCTTCGACTCCTATCTCCTCCTTGAGACCGTCCTTGGAGGGATCCGGTTGTCGGGCTTCCCTTGTCGGTTCCGAGGGGGCAAGTGGCATCGGACCCTTGTCAGACCCCGTTCTCCCCCTCGGAGCTTCGGCTTTGGTAAGCTTGGCACCGACATCTGCTTCGGAGCCTTCCCTTTCGGTGGGGCCGGGGATTCCTGTTTCCTCTGAGCGGGAGCTCTCGGTCCTCCCCGGGAGGGGAGCCTTCGAGGTGATGAGGAGTGTACTAGCCCCGAGCTGAGTCAACAGTCGGTCCCTTTAGCTCCTCCCTCTTCAGTGCCTGTAGATATCTCTTCCCACTCTCTTGCTCCCGGACCCAGAGATCCATCACCCCAGGTTTCCCCATTGGGAATACCTTCCTCTTCCGAGGTTTCTCCTGATCCTTCAGGGGAACCCCCGCGTAAGAGGACTTGCAAG
This sequence comes from Protopterus annectens, assembly GCF_019279795.1. Lineage (NCBI taxonomy): Eukaryota > Metazoa > Chordata > Ceratodontiformes > Protopteridae > Protopterus > Protopterus annectens. Next base: position 808,827,805 of record NC_056725.1, on the reverse strand, counting down.
AGGAAGCATTTAGACTCCCCTGAGTCTGCGACATCAGATACCGACTTAGATGAGTCGGAGGGGTCCCCAAGATCCCCCTCTGAGGATGTCTCCTTTTCAGACATTCTTGAACTCCTGAAACAGAGGGGGAACTGGCCCTCCATTAACCCCTCAGAGGATGAGTTGGTATACCTGGAGGCTTTAGGATCTCGACCCTCCACCTCCTGGGTTTCTCTGCCTTTCGACCCCCTCATGGACGTGATAGCTCGAAAGGCGTGGGCATCTCCTGATTCTGTGGAACCAGTCCCCAGGAGGCCTTCTAAATTTATCACAGCCCCCACTGAAAAACAGTTTCTCACCAAAGGTGTCCCGCTTGATGCCATGGTGGTGGCGGCCGCCACCAAAAAGGAACTTGCAGATCCTTCCGTACCAGTCCATCCTCCTAACAAGGAGTCTAGGACCATGGACAGGTATGGTAAGCGGATGTTTTCCTCAGCGACCTTTGCTATCGTTAAGCTGAATTATCTATGTCACTTCACCCGACTTCAAAGAGATATCCTCAAGGAATTGGGTGAGGTGGTACAGGATCCGTCAGCTGCTGGAGCTCAACAGAAGATTGCCTCTCAGCTGGGAATCCTAAATTCCATAACTAACTCCTCCATGCGGCTCATTTCTTATGCAGCCGATGGAGCGAGTAGAGCCGCAGGCACAGGAGTGGCTCTCAGACGTCAGTCCTGGATGCGACTTTGCAATTTTGCAGACCCCTTTAAGGCGTCCTTCACAAACTCTCCCTTCAATGGGACAACTTTGTTTGGACCTCAGGTGAAGGACACTTTGACCAGGTACGAGCAAGATGGCAAGACTCTTTCTGCCGTAGGGGTCCGTTTCTCCACCCCTTCAAGGCCTTACCCCAAAGGTCAGAAGGGAGGGAAAATGTGGTTCCGAAAATCTCAAGGAGTCATGCCTGACGCACGTGATCAGTTTACCCCCAGAGGCAGAGGGGGTAATAACAACAGACGCCGCCCTAGGGGTAGAGGGGGTCCGCAGAACCAGGGCAACATAGAGCCTCTCTCTGACAAGCCCTTCCAGCATCCCTGAGGTGTTGCCCAACTGCCCACCCGTGGAGGCAGTCGGGGGGGAGATTGCCACTGTACCCAGAAGCCTGGCTTTTCCTTTCTCAAGACAAATGGGTACAGTCGATCATATCCGAGGGTTACAAAATACCTTTCGAGAAAAGCCCCTTCCCTCAAAAAGGATCCCTTCCAGACGTTCCACCCGGTCTAAGGGAAATTGCAAAGCTAGAGGTTTCAAAACTTCTAGAGAAAAGGGCCATCCAGCCAGTTCCAGCAGGCCATTTAGAATCCGGAATCTACTCAAGGTTCTTTTTGGTCCCCAAAAAGACGGGAGACTGGAGACCAATATTAGACCTCAGCAGACTAAACAAGTCTGTCAAAAGACGAAGTTCGGATGGTCACACTTCAATCGATTTTGCCCTTTCTGGACAAAGACAACTGGATGTGCTCTATAGACCTTCAGGATGCGTACTATCACATAAAAATCCACAGACGCTCCAGAAGGTTTCTCCGCTTTCGGCTGGGGACCAGTCATTTTCAATTCAGAGCCCTGCCCTTTGGTCTCACCACAGCCCCCAGAGTGTTCACCAAATGCATGCCAGTGGTCACTGCTCACCTGAGACGTCAGGGATTCCAGGTGTTTCCATACCTAGATGACTGGCTCCTCACAGCCACCACCAGGCATCAACTTCTCCAGGCCAGGGATTACACTCTATCTCAGCAGCCAGTTAGGGATTTTTGTCAACTTCGAAAAGTCTTCCTTATCGCCTTGCCAATCTATTACCTTTATAGGCGCAGATCTAGACACTACTCGGATGTCAGCAAATCTAACAAATTAAAGAATCCAGGATATCCAAAATCATGTTCGGATCATCCTATTCAGCAAAAAGGTTCAAGCCAGGTTGGTCCTGAAAGTGTTAGGCCTAATGGCAGCTGCCATCACACTTCTTCCTCTGGCCCGCTTTTACATGCGTCTCCTACAGTGGATGTTGTTTACCCAATGGTCCTTCCAGCAGTTGCCCATGCGTCACAAGATCCTTGTCACACAGATCTGCAAGAGTCACTTATCCTGGTGGATTTCTTCCCCCCTAGTCCATCAGGGCAGACCATTTGTCCCCCCGGCCCCGGTAGCCACGGTCACTTCGGATGCCTCCCTGATCGGGTGGGGGGGCATTATCAGGGCAGGATGGTCCATGGCACGTGGCAACCATTCGAATACCACCTGCATATAAATGTCCTAGAGATGAGAGCAGTGCTTTTAACGTTGCAAGCCCTCAACGACTTTCTTCCTTTAGGAACTATCGCAGTTCACACGGACAACATGTCCGTAGTATGGTATATCAACAAACAGGGCGGGACCAAGTCCTATCCTCTGTGTCGAGAAGCTCTCAGACTTTGGCAATGGGCGATCTCCTCTCAGCGGTTTCTGATAGCAATGCTTATCCCCGGGAAAACCAATATCATAGCGGACAGGTTGAGCAGAGCTATACTCATGCCTCACGAGTGGTCTCTCAAGCAATCTATAGCGGAAGAGATTTTTCAGAAGTGGGGCCCTCCTTGCTGCGACCTTTTTGCTACATCCCAAAACAGCAAATGCCCAGACTTCTTCTCTCTCTTTCCACTTCCAGGCCATCCCCCCAGAGACGCTCTAACCCAGGATTGGCCCCGGGGACTTCTTTATGCTTTTCCCCCTTTTCCGTTGATTCCTCAAGTGCTTCAGAAAGCTACCGATTTGAGAGCCAAGCTGATTCTCATTGCTCCTTACTGGCCTCGACAAATTTGGTTCCTGCTCCTTCATCAACATCTCTTAGTGCAGCCTTGGCATCTGGACCCAGTTCCAGATCTTCTGACCCACCAGTCGGGTCAACTGCACCGGTCCATTCGTTCCCTCAACCTCACTGCTTGGTTGCTCCACTTCCTTCCTTAGCCAGGCTTCCTATGATCTCTAATCCCGTTAGGGATATCATAGTAGCTTCTCTAAAGTCCTCTACCAGAAGGATTTACTCTAGCAAATGGCAACGTTTTTCCTTTTGGGCAAGGTCTAAGAACATAGATCCCTTTACTGCCCCTATTCAGTCAGTTTTGGACTTCCTAGCTGAAATTTTTCACTCTGGTGGTTCTTCTTCCACAGTCGAAGTCCAGCTGGTAGCAATCTCGAATTTTCATGTCGGATTTGCAGACCAGAACATTATGTCTCACAAACTTTGCAAAGCCTTTCTCAGAGGGATCTTCCTACTTAAACCCCCTGTTAGGGATCCTCCACCGCAGTGGGATCTAAATTTAGTGCTGGCATCCTTAATACTTCCCCCTTTTGAACCGGCTGCTACATGCTCATTAAAATTTCTCTCTTGGAAGACACTCTTTCTAGTCGCTATTACTTCGGCTAGAAGGGTGTCTGAACTTCATGCTCTCTGTGTTCGTCCCCCTTACTTGGTCATCCACAAGGAAAGAGTATCTTTGAGAACTAATCCGTCCTTTTTGCCCAAGGTTGCTTCCAAGACAAATTTAAACCAATCTATTGATCTTCCAGTATTTTTTCCCAATTATTCTGACAGGGCGGAACAAAAATTGCATTGCCTAGATGTTCATCGCCAACTCAGATATTACTTGGACAGAACAAAGTAGTCTAGAAAGTCTGATCAGCTTTTTCTTTCTTATGCTGAAAATAAGAAAGGTCTCCCTGTTTCTAAGGTGACCTTATCCAGATGGCTGTCTTCCACTATTTCTTATATTTATCAGCTTAGGGGCAAGCAGCTGATCTCAATACCAAAAGCACATTCTACCAGAGGCCTAGCCACATCTACAGCCTTTCAGGCTAGACTACCCTTAGACACTATTTGTGCAGCAGCCACTTGGGCCACTCCTCATACCTTCGTCTCACATTACAAATTGGATTTGGCCTCCAGGGACGGGCCGAGTTTTGGTTCCACAGTTCTCAAGAGTCTGTTCCATTGAGCCACCCAGGATAGAGGTGCTAGGGACGCGGTCCCATCCAGCAAGAATGAAGGCGAGATTGACAACATAACATTTAGAAGTTATGTACCTACCATAACGTTCCATGTTAGTTGTCTTCTCGCCTTCTTTCTTGCATCCCTCCCTCCTGTCCCCCTAGCCTGGACAGACCTTGAACTATCCTCTTCTCTGGGAGATTTCTCCCTTGGACACCAGTTAGCTCTGCACTTAGTTACCTGGGTTCCCCTTACAGTTTTTTCTCAGGTTAGTTGTTCTTCTTCCCTTGGGGGAAGATAGTAGGTATTTTTTCCTCTAGCTACCAAACGAGATCTGGGTAATCTCCACCTTGCATCATGGGATATGGGGCTGCCTCGAGCTGGTGGAAGTGACTCTTGAGCTTAGCAAGTGCCGAGTCGGAGCCGAGGATTGGCTCCGAACCCATCCAGCAAGAAAGAAGGCGAGAGAAGACAACTAACATGGAATGTTATGGTAGGTACACAACTTCTAATTTTCCTTTCATGCCAGGAAATTGGGTTGACAGTAACCATTTCCTCCTGGATCTCTAAGGCATTTTCTTTTGTTATTTGTTTCATAGCAAGCAGCTTTCCTTTTCTGTCCATATTCATTCTAACAAGGCAGTAGCCACTTCTGGTGGCTTTTTCAAGGGTCTAGATGCCAGACCCATCTTCAAAGCTTCTACGTGGTGTTCTGTCCATACTTTTACCAAGCATTATAAGTTGGATGTCATTTCCAGGTCTAGGGCAGGATATAGCAGGGCTATCCTTCACAGGTTTATGGAGGGCTCTTGTCTGTATTCCTCCTCCCATACTTTCCAGTAGCTTTTGTACTCTCCCCAAGAGTATCAAACATTGCAAAAGTGATAAGGAAGGTTATAGTACAGCTGTGTAAGATCTTGCAATAATAGTCCTACTTTGGTCCCTCCTTCCTGCCCCCTTTTATTTACTGTTGCCCTGCTCCTGGCCAAGGGGTTTCCTCCTGCACATTTTCCTTCCTGAATGGACAAGGTATTGTATCTCTGGAGTTGCTCTTGATCTCCTGGGGCACTTCAGTTCTGAAGATCATGTGTCTGTACGTCACATATGTACCTTACTACAACAGTGAGAAGAAGGTTATATCTTTTATGATATGATCTTAAACAACTGTACTTTCCTCTGTGTAATCTTGCATACTTGATTTAAAATATATAATTGTTGTTGGAGATATTTAACATTTAAAATAGAAGTTATGTAAATATTTAACATCTACACACACATACACCCACATTCAGAAGCAAAGAGAGACACAGACCTACACTCTCTCTCTCTCTCTCACACAAACACACACACACACGCCTCTCTCTCCCTCTCTCTCTCTCTCACACACACACACACACCTGTCTCTCTCTCACTCACACACACACACACACACACACACACACACACACACACACACACACCCCTCCTCTCTCTCTCTCTCACACACACACACACACACACACACACACACAGAAGAGCAAACTCTCTCTCTCTCTCTCACATACACACACACACACACACACACTCTCTCTCTCTCTCTCTCTCACACACACACACACACACACACACACACACACACACACACACCGTCTCTCTCACACACACACACACACACACCGTCTCTCTCTCTCTCTCTCTCTCTCT